>NC_077233.1:258623061-258923061 GCF_027887165.1 Monodelphis domestica
AAGTAATATTTTAAGGCATTGTTGCTCCCTGGAGAGTCAGCAATGGATAGCGTTAGTTAGCCTGAAGGTTTCCAAAAACTGTTCACATAATTCACAACCTATTTGTTCATCTAAGCCACATATCTCTGTCAAGTGTCCTATCCAAAGGCCGCTGCTTGGGATAGAGGTCAACTGGGGCTGCAAAAACCAAAGCTGGGCTTTGGGGTTGGGGTTGGGGGTGAGTGGTGGACTGTGCAAGCAGTGGATCCCAGTAGGGAGAGCAAAGGGCTTAAACAAAGAATATGAGCACTTAGAAAGCAAAATGTTTCCCTTCTTTGGTTTCCCAGGGAGTGGATGTTGACCTAATGCCAGGATAGGACATTGGTAATACTGAGTAGGGGAACCAAGCCACTTCTCAACAACTGGGGAGATCAATCTTTGAGGAAGGGACTATAATGCCTGGAGGTCCAGGAAATCAATAGATGGCCAGCTAGATGGCAGGATAAATAGAGCACTGGGTTTGGAATCAGGAAGATTCCTCTTCCAGCCTCAGTCACTAACTCTGTGACCCTGTGGAAGTCACTTAACCTTGTTTGCCTCAGTTTCCTCATCTATAAAATGAGCTGGAGAAGGAATGTCAAACCACTTCAGTATCTTTGCCAAGAATACCCCAAATAGGGCCATGATGAATTGGATATAACTGAAAAAATGGCTGAATAACAAAGCCAAGGGGAGAGATCTCAGGGATGGAGTTTACACTGACGTTTAGCTGGAAGTACCCACAGAGTTTCAGCAATGTAGAAATATTTAAGCCTAGCACTTCATTTGCAAGAATAATTACTTAAACTAGGAAGCAGGCTACCAAATGTCCTGCTTCATCCAGTATTCTACTCTAAGAGGCTGTATCTTAGGTGAGTTCCTCATCAGTCTACCTCTTCCTCCTAGGCCATCCTCAGAATATCTCCGTAGGTCCCCCGCTCTCCCTGGCAATTGAATTTGTCTTAAAATTTTGATTTAAAGGTATGTTGTCCCTGATGCAAAATTTTGTGGTTACCCCTCTTGTAGCCCTTGGAAGCGGAAAGGAACTGGAGAGAAAGGTTGGAGTTTGAGTATGGTTAGAAGCAATTAAGAGAATTGTCTGGGTATTGCAGCTTCTGCTTATTGGTCCCTTATGTGTCTTTTGGCTCTGTCTCTCCTAGAAGTTAAAGGGCCTAGACATGACCAAGCTCTCATATCTGGTCCTGCCTCTGACAAAAGAAACCTCTGTGAAATTCAGTTATAGACAAGATGGATGTACAGATTGCAGAGCTGTAGGAAAGGCGATAGAAACCATAGACTTTTTGAGCCACACTTAAAATGGGGCTGCAAGAGACTAGCAACCTCCAGTAGAAGTAGAAGGGAGTAAAAAGATCAAGAAGCTGCCTCCTTCTTGGCAGAGCAGTAGCAACAAATCCGTCACCCCGCATGTATTAAGAATATGCTAGGCACTAGGTATGCAAAATATAAGAAATTTGGTTTTTCACAAACCTGATTATCGAATACGGGACCAGATAAGAGAATATTAAGCTAACAGTAAAAGGGAAAAATCCACAAAAAATGTAATGGGCTAGTAGCCCCTGATCTCCCCCCTCTTCAACCCAGATCTCTTTTCAAAGCATCTGTCTGTCTGTCCCTCACTCTGTCTCTCTTCCTTCCCTGTCTCTCTCTTTCCTCTCTCTTACTCTTTCCTCTCTCCTTCCCTCTCTCTCTCTCTCTTTCTTACTGTCTCTCTATCTCTGTCCCTCCTTCTCTCTGACTTACACACACACACCCCAAAGAGTAGAAATGAGCCAGAAAGAGACAGACTAACTGAGAGATAGAGAGCAGAGTTACGCTCAGAAAGTTTCAATCTTTTGACCAAGATCCCAAACTTACAGAGGTGGCCTTTAGCCTCTGTTCTCTCACTCTGGAGTCATTGTTCTTTCCCTGGTTAAGCAAAGTTCCGGGTGGTTATAGATCTTTTTCAGAAGGTTAGAATAAATGGGGTTTGATAAAGTCAACTTATTATCCACCAAGAAAAGCATCTGGATCATCCCACCTCCCAGGGAATCCCTCTTCAACTTCGATTCTCTCCTGGATCTCCTCCATACGGTGAATACCTTTGCCAACAGAAATCTCCTTGTTTTATGTTTTGCTTAATGTCAGTGATTGGAGGGTCACTGAATAAGGTCATTTCTATAGCAGAGGCTCTGGGCACAATCTCTCAACAAGGGCATGGACCAACAGGTTGAGTCCCTAGATCACAGTGATTACTTTCTCACAAGCCCTAGGTGATGTGTCTTCCCCTCTCAATATTTATTGTTGTTGTTCAGTCATTTTTGTCAATCTTGTCTAGCTCTTTGTGACCCCATGTCCTTCTCCAGATCATTTTATAGATGAAGAACTGAGACAATCAGAGTTAAGTGATTTGTTGAGGGTCACACTGATTAAGTATCTGAGGTGGGATTTGAACTCAAGTCTTCTGTCCTTTTCTGGTTATCTTTCATGTCAGTTCTATCTCTGGTAGAGAACTATGATATATGTGTCCAAATATACTGATTTCTAGTAAAATCTTCATAGATCTCTTCCATTTTTCTTCTTTTCATTGTCCAGCTTCCGTATTTATCATTGAATACAAACAAAATACTTTTGAAGGTTTGAGGGGGTCTCTATTCAAGCTAGTTTTACTTTCTGTTAATTCTTTATGTTGTTTGAGATTATCCTTTTAAAATAGCATTACCCTTGATTTCCATATCTCTCTGCTTGGCAAATGAGTTATTTACTGCCTAAAATGTATTTTAGGTTCTTTCAGATTGTTGTTATGGCACCTAGTTTATAGCTATTAAACTTCTGCATGAAATTATTGTAGAGGAAAAAAAGAAAAAGAAAGGGGTACAGTATAGAGTTGGGTTCAAATCTGGCCTAAGAGACTTCCCAGCTATGTTGTCCTGGGCAGTCACTTAACTCCAATTATCTAGCCCTTGCCACTCTTCTGTCTTAGAATTTATACTAAGGGTTTAAAAAATTATTACAAGCTATACCATTTCTTCAATCCACATTTTATTTTTTAAATGGTCACTTAATTAAATAAATTAGTTATTTTGATTATATGCCATATCTTTTTCTCATTGTTATACACTTTCTAGCTTTTTTTTTTTTATTAATTTTAGTCTTTGCTATAACAAGCTCATGATCTGACAGTACATGGATACCTGATTCAAACAGCTAGGTAGCACCATGTTGCATGGAGCACTGAACCTGTAGTCAGGAAGATTTATGTTCAAATCTGGCCAAAGACACTTCCTAGCCTTGTTATTCTGGGTATTTGCCTTCTCTCTGCTTTAGCTCTCTCAACTGTGGAATAATAGCAGTACTTACCTCCAAGGTTTGTTGTAAAGATTAAATGATATAATATTTGTAAAGTGTTTTGCACAGTTACAGTTAATTCCATATAAATGTTTATTCCCTTCCCCTTCCCCCTTCAAGATTGAACCCTTCATCAATAACGCGTCATTTCTCTCTGCTAAAATGCAAGTCAATTTGTTGTTTTGTGTTCTAAACAATAAATCAACCCCTGACTTGTAATCTGCCAGTTTGCTATGTGAAAATTCTCACCTTGAAAATGTAATAACTCTTACCAGCCAATCGGAACTAGGGCAAGCACACTATTAGATGGGAGAGTGAACTAAGAATAAGAGTATATATAAGGACATGTACTTTGGCACTGTAAAGATAATAGGCAATTAATTGATTGATAATAAACTGATTAGATACTCTGCTTGCTGTGCTTACAAAGTATCTTCAGTTTAAGTGAAGTGAAGTGAAGCTCATAAGTGAACTTCTCTTCAGGGCCAGACACAAGGACACTAAGGAGACTCTTGTTATATAAAAATAAACTATTTATTGAGAATATAAGGATAAAACAATTTCTAACTCCACCCAAATAAAACTCCCTGGTTCCATAAGGAACCACTTCTCCTGTTTCCACAGGCTACACTAATCCTTCCTGATCTGACTAATCCAAATTTTCACTATTCTACAATAAACTAACACTATTATCCTTATAATTCTTAACTTTGTCTCCAAGTTATAAAAATAATAAAGGCTAGCAGGCTGAGTCTCAGCAAGAGCCAAGTTAGGACTTTGAGCTTTAGCAGACTCAGAGTTCAGACTAAAGACCCGGTCTTTCTTTGGTCTTCTCAGATATAAAACCAATTTATGAAACAGCAATAGATAGTTACTAGTCTTTCCCAAGGTGGAAAAGGAAAATCATTTAGCTCTTTCAGGTTTCTCCCTTCTTATCTTCTACCTCAGACAGTGAGGAAAGAGAGAAGAGATGTCACCTCTTCCCAGGATTCTGAGAGTATAAATGCTAATCCCTCTAAGTAACTGCCACTCCCAGAGACCAACTGCCACAAAAAAAACCTCTAAAACCTCCCACACACACTCTCAACATTTGAAATTGACACTGTTTCCGATCTGCTTCAAACTCCAATTCTTTCTCAAGCCAGCTTCTTCACTTCTTATCTCTAAACTAATATAATAAGACTTAATTTCTAATATCATCCTTATAGCACTTTGGAGAAAGTCTAGAATATGAAAGAGTAGCATGTTAGAGAACTAAATTTAAGAGATCTGAATTAGTTACAGAGAAATCAGATTGACCAAGTTGAAACTAATTTTGTGAATTGTTTTGTGTCATGCATTTAATAATAATTTAATATAAATATATTAGTTTTAATTAAATATTAATAAATATAAAATAAGTTATATAAATTATTATTATATAGGCTGGGCACTGAGCCTACCAAAGAGGAAAAAGAAATAGTCCCTGCCCTCAAGGAGTTTACATTGTATTGGAGGATGGGGTGGGAAGATCAACATATACACAGAAAAGTATATACAATATATGTATACATATATACAAATATAATAAATACAAAATAATTGCAAGGACATGAAGGGGGACACTAACAAGTGAGATTATATAGGAAGCAGCACTTGAACTGAATATAGATTCTACCCACTGATACCGTTAGGTTACGTTCCTTTAGGAAGACTATGTATATTTATTTATGCATGCACTGTCTGGGGGGCAGGAAAGCAAAGTGGTGCAGTGGATAGAGTATTGGGCTTAGAATCAGGAAGACTCATTTTCATGAGTTCAAATCTGGACTCAGACACTTACTAGCTATGTGACCCTGGGCAAGTCACTTAACTGTTTGCCTTAGTTCCTCATCTGGAACATAAGTTGGAGAAGGAAACAGCAAACCCCTCCAATATCTTTGCCAAGAAAACCTCAAAATGAGGTCACGGAGTCAAACATGACCTAAAGACTGAACAAAAACAACAACTGTCTGTGGCCCATAATGGTTCCAGTGAAGCCAAGTCTTAAATTTATTTGATCCCAGCATTTGTCAGGTCTCGTTAGCTTTGAAGGGTAGAGGTGAGAATGGGAAGCAGGTGAGCATGTGGAGATTAACGGAAATAATCTCAGAGAAGAAGAGATTCAACAAGTTTGGAAGAGGTAGGGCTGGGTTGACCTGAATACAAAGTCAAAGTCAAGAAAGTACTCAAAGTACTTGATATTCAAAGCCTGGAATTGGAGAGATCCTGATCCAGGTACCAAATCCATGAGCTAGTCAGGAAACTGGGATAGGAATTTTCTTTTTCTTTTTTTTTGTTTTAACATTATTTTATTTGGTCAATTTCAAACATTATTCCTTCATTACAAATGTCATTTTCTATTCCTCCCTCACCCTTCCTGTAGCTGATGTGCAATTCCACTGGGTATTACTTGTGTCCTTGATCAGAACCCATTTCCATGTTATTGGTGTTTGCACTAGGATGTTCATTTAGAGTCTACATCCCCAATCATATGGGATAGGAATTTTCAAGCAGTGAGGAAGGAGGTAAAAAAACCAGGGAGTTTTGCTTGGAATATGTTTAGGAAAACACCACCAAAAATACAGGAGGTGCTTTGACAAATGCAATTTGTTTCAAGGAAAGGATAGATTTGAAGCCGGATCATTTGAAAGTGGCAATGTGCTAACCTCAGCTGAAGATAATAGTAGCCGAGTTTGGACAAGATGAGTGAGTTAGCTTCCCATATTTCTGTGGAAATAGATTGTCCTTCTAACCCCTGGGGCCATTTTTTGTCAATCACAAGTGTTTTGGGTGAGATAATGAAGATAAATAAGTGCAAAATCATCTTCCACACTATTAGAAAAAATACATGGAATCAACCATTTCCCAATGGTTAGTATGGTTTGGTAGCAGTATATGTGAGAGCCTATTTAGGTTAGAATGCATCTTGGTGTATGGCTAATGTAGGATGAAAGAGTAGCTCAGGAGAGGTGAGTAGGTTGAGGGACTGTGATCATGGTCTTTGAGAAAGAAACAGCACGTATATTAATTAAAATTCCCTAGAATGAGGGCAGGTGTTAGATCGAAGAGAATAATTATAAGCCAGGTATTGAACTCACTGAGAAGATCCAGAAGTCTGTAGACAACAGCTTCCAGGATTTTGATTGGGTAGTACATATGAATAACATGAACTTCAAAGGAAGAGTGGTTAATGAGTGATGGGAGAAGGTTAAAAAAAATCTGGACGTGGCAATGAGGACCAAGGAGTATTCTGACTCCCCCACCTCCTCTTCTAGTCTACAGAGGAGAATGAGTGAATATGCAGCTAGTACTGGAAAGGGTGGCCATGGAGGCTGGGTCATCATGGAGAAACCAGGTTTCAATAAGAGCTAGAAGAATAGATTTAAGATGAATAGAAGTTTGCTTCCTATGTAACAGGCATTCCAGAGGGCACAGAGGAAGGGCTGGGTTGAATTAGGATGAAACTTTGGGATACATGAGTTAAGTGGGATAGAAATGAAGAATGGGTGGTAAGGGGAGTAGACTGGGATTTGGATGATGATCTCCAGGAGTTCAGACACACTGGAATGAGAAGGGCACAATCAGGTGTGAGAATGTTCATTATTGAGTGGAGGGCATCACTCCTCTGCCCGTTAAAGGACAGGCACAGCAGGAGATGGGAGGTCTGAAGTCCAAGGGAGGATTGTTTTTTGTACTGGAGGTTTTCCACATCCTAGCTGCAAGAGGTAGAAGATGCTTCGTGCTGGTATAGATGAAAGTGGTTTCTTTGGGGCAGATAGAAGATCTCCAGTGTGGTCCCTAGCAGGAGAGGAAAGGCTTGGGATTTGAGCACACTCTTGATCTGAGGTCTTCTCACCTGAAGAGGCTGGCTATGGCTACTTCTTCCTTTAATTCTCGTGGATCCTGGGTGGGAGTTCTGGAGCAATAGACGTCTTGAACTGGGACCAACATAGATATATATCAGTACCTGCAATAACCACAATAATGACATAAAGGGAGAAAGATCCAGGAATGGACACTTCCAGGGCTGCAAAATGATCTCACCTCTCATCCTTAGGAAGTACTCATGCAGGTCATTTTCACCAACATTTTTTTTAAACCCTTACCTTCCATCTTGGAGTCAATACTGTGTATTGGCTCCAAGGCAGAAGAGTGGTAAGGGCTAGGCAATGGGGGTCAAGTGACTTGCCCAGAGTCACACAGCTAGGAAGTGGCTGAGGCCAGATTTGAACCTAGGACCTCCCGTCTCTAGGCCTGGTTCTCAATCCACTGAGCTACCCAGCTGTCCCCTTCACCAACATTTTTTAAATTAGTATGTATAGTTTGACTTGGGCCTCAATATACTTGTCCTACATCCTACCCCACCCCCTACTACCTGACTCCTCTAAATACTGGAGTGGGAGTGCAGGTGCCATGGACTTCCACTTGGTTCAGCTACTCCCTGTTGCCCTGGAGGACTCTCCTCTGGGCATCTTGCACAAGGTGCTGTCTGCTCTTTACTCCCTCTGTTCCTGGCAGCTTCTCATTCTCCCCATTATGCTGACATTTTACATGTTTAAGCACTATTCTATAATTGAATCAATCAATTTTAGAAGAGGAACAATGACAACAAACATTAGTTAGAGAAAAAATGGAAAGGTTTAATTTAGGAAGTTTTTTAAAAAGCCTAGAAAGGATTTAGAAATATTTGAAAACCATGAAAAATGTATGTATGCCAAGGATAAAAAGTGCCAGACACTGGAGGGGGATAACATTTATATAGATTAAATGACAGAATCAAAGATGATCTTTTTATAGGAAAGGGAAAGAAAGGAGAGAGGGAATAATGGAAAGAAGGATAGAGGAAGGGGGAGGAGGGAAGAAAGGAAGAAAGGAAGGAGAGAGGAAGAAAAAGAATGGCAAAAAGAAAAGAAGGGAAGGAAGGAAAAAGAGAAAGGGTAGAAGGAAGGAGGAAGAAGAAAAGAGGAAAGGAAAGAGGGAAGGAAAGGAAGGAGAGAAAAATAAAGGAATGGAGAAATTATGGAAGGAGAAAGTAGGGAGGGAGAGAAGGATATCTATCCCACCCAAATGAGAAGAACAGAAAAGGCAGGTTAGATGTTGGCAGCAGAGGTAGTGTTGGCTGACAATCACTGAAATGGCTGCAACAACAAGCTTAGTTAGCATTATTTGCCAAAATTACTCCAGCCTTCAAAACTATTGCAACTAAATGCAGCCCAGATCATTTGCTTATTCTATCTCTCAGCAGACAATCATTCATATGTCAGCTGTTTATCTCCATTACTTGTGAACATATCTGGTTGAAGTCTTCCCCAACATTGCAACTTGTAATATCATGGCTATGAATGCCCATCTTCAGGATCTGGTCCACTAGGGAACATCTAAATAGCAGTAATTTGGTCAGTTCCCTTCTTCTATCCCATCTAGTGGATTATATAAGGGGCAGGAGCTTTGGGGGTCAAAGGAGGGTTAAATTACTTGGAGGGTGCGTGTATGTGTTTTTAAGGTTTTCTTGTGCTTTTCTTCTAGTCTATGTGTGTGCTTAAGGGGATCTGGAAACAGGATTAGCAGAAGTTTTGATAGTGTCAACTCAGTTACTCCTATCTGACCTAGGGTACCCTAAATTGAAAGCTTCTAGAGGACAAGTACCACATTTTATCATCCATGGAAAATACTAGCCTGGTAACAAAGCTTCTTCACCTTTCGGTTTCCTTTATGCTCTCACTCTTTGCCAGCTTTTCTTTTTCCTTCCTTTTATAAAATTTCAGTGCTTGGCAGAGTATAGTGTACTTAGTGTTTGTTGAATGAATGCATAAGTTGAAAACTACTACCATTATCTATCACAATAGAAAACAGGATCACAAAAACTTAGTGTTGAAAGAGATCGTAGGATCATAGATCTGGAAAAGACCACAGAGATTTGTCCAAACCCTTCATTTTACAGGAAACTGTGACCCAGAGGGGTTGAATGATTTCTTGTTGTTGTCCGGTTGTTTTTGGTCATGTCTGACTCTATGTGACCCCATTTGGGGTTTTCTTTGCAAAGACAGTGAAGTGAAATGACAGAAGAGAAAATGGAGATAAACAGTATTAAATGACTTGCCTGGGGGTCACAGAGCTAGTAAGTGTCTAAGGCCAGATTTGAACTCAGGAATTGGAATCTTCCTGACTCCAAGGCTGGCACTCTATCCACTGCATCACCTAGCTTCCCTAGGTCACCTAAGAGATTTGCCTAGGGTCAAATGGCTAGGAAGTTGGCAGGTCATCTGTCTCCAAGTCTTCAAATAGAAATCTTGTCTTCTTCTTGCCATAGCAGCGGTCATAGATGTAAATTAGAAATTCATTGGGTCATAAAAGACCAAGTAGCTTCTCATAAAACTCTAATATCTTTTTAAAAAATAAAAATAAAAATTTGATTATGGAAAGGGAAAAAGAAAACATTTTTGTGAATGAAACACTGATAAAAACTGCAAAGAAAAGCAGTTTCTCCCCTCTCTTCTTCAGTCAAAGAGGCAAGTAAGTTTGAAAGGTAAGCCTTGGCCTCTACGCCAGGACCTTCATGAAGGTATTTGTTTGCTTTTCCCCCATTACCCAGAGTTTGCTTTCTTTCAGGGCTATTTTTGTTTACATTGTCATAGTCGTATATACTGGTCTCTTGGTTCTGCTTATTTTGTTCCATATCAATTCATACAAATATTTCCATGTTTATCTGAATTCTTTGCATTTGTATTTTCTTACTGTGCAATAATATTTCATTGTATTAGCATGCCTCAGCTTTTTTAGCTATTATCAAAATAACGGGCATCTTCTTTTCCCCCAGCTATTTGCTAATATGACCTCATATTTGCTAATACTGTATTGGGACCTGAACATCTCTTTCCTCCCTAAGCTGGTTCACCCTCCTCCCCAACTCTGGTGTTCCCAGAGAAAGGCTGACAGCATAGGGCCCTGATTCAAATCCTTTCAGGATCCTAGAATTAACACTTCTGTGGGTAGGGGGAGAAAGTGGGTTATACTACTACGAGCCACCATCGCTCATGGTATAGTTCCCATTTATACAAAACTAGTCATTGCTTGTTCTTAAATATAAAGCATTTATAAAATTACAATTACTCAGTAAAAAGTAAATGCAATAATAATTGCTATCTCACCATCCATTACATTAAACTTTCTTACCAATACAAGCAGTAGTATCCCTGGGGGAGAGTGGCAATTACCTGGTTCCGGTTCCTGGTAGGGAGGCATACAAATGAAGATGCAATTAACAGCTCTTAACTTGTGGCATTGATGTCCTCAGTCCCTTCAGAAACATGCTGTCCCACATGAAGTTGGTACCCTCCTTCCCTAGGTTCTCACAGTTCTTTGTTATTGTTGTTCAGTGGTGTCCAACTCTTGATGACCCCATTTGGGGTTTTCTTGGCAAAGATTCTGGAGTGGTTTATATTTCCTTCTCTAGTTCATTTTATAGATGAAGAAACTGAGGCCAACAGTTACTTGCCTGGGATCACACAGCTAGAAACTATCTGAGGCTGAATTTGAACTCTGGTATTCCTGACTCTAGATGTAGTTCTCTATTCACTTTACCACCTAGCTACTCCAGTGGTTCCCATGGTTCTCCTGCTGGGAAAATTCACTCTTCTACTCTGAAACCAGTGAAAGTCACAACTCCTTTAACTCATATGATAAAACCAATATCAACCTGGCTGAACAAGAATTAGGCTAGATTTCCCCCTAAAACTGAACTTGATTGACCTGGGGTAGTGCACAACTCAAGTTGGGTCTCCCTTGATGTCGTTTCCTGGTCGTCTCTGGCTGCATTGATGATCAATGCCTTTCTGACTTGGTGGATATTCGGAGACCACGTGAGTTCCAAATCTTGACCACATATATTTCTATATGAAGATGGAGTGGGGAAGGCAGGAACACATATGGAGAAGTCAAGTACTACTGTATCCTTAAAGAATATACTTGATTATATTAGGGATAAGTAAACCTCATTTTGCTAACTGATCAAGGAATGTCTCATTTTAACCCAACACTGAACCAGAATTAATATGGTGCCTGTGTTACATATAATCAAAATAACTCATAATCATCTTCAAAAGAGTGATGAGGTTTGGGGGCAGCTAGATGGCTCAGTGGATGGAGATCCAGCTTAGAGATAGGATCTCCTGGGTTCAAATCTGGTCTCAGACACTACCTAGCTACTGCCCAGCCCTTACTGCTATTCTGCCTAGGAATCAATATGCTATATTGATTCTAGGAAGGAAGGTAGGCATTTCAAAAAATTAAAAAATAAGAAAAATAAAAAGAGTGATGAGGAATGATTACACTGTTATATTGAAAAACAGCTCCCTTAGGCTATTGAATTAGAGAAATCCTCAGTTTGGCTCTTTAGTCAATACAGATAAGCCAAGTCAGCTTATACTGAAAAGAAACTGTTAAAACAAAGCAGAGCTCACAGCAAAGTTCTGCAGCTTGGTTCTCTGGGAAACAAAAAAAGAAAAGCTCTGTCACCTGCTCTTTAATCAACAGAATTCTGTGCCATCCAAAATTATGCAAAGAGTTGTTTTTCCATGCTTTTGAAGAGGACCAATGACATCCCAAAGTGATATCTTGATCCCCACATGAATTAGATTTAAGTGAGGCAGAGTTGCACAGTCATCAGCCTCACTCTTTTTTTCAGATGCCCAAGTCCTATGGCAAAATAAAAGTCAGGATGACTGGTTATAGTCCAGGAAACAGTGAATGGCATTGGCGTCTTTGATGCTTGACCAAGCTCCAAGGGCTCCACAGCACCTGTTTTAGCTGCCTTCGTGACTGCTAGAAGAAATTCCACCAGAGAAAGTCTTCACGTGCTTGGAGTAGACAACCCCTTAATTCACCAATAAGTTTGAGACCTGTCAGTTACCATCAACCTGGTTTACCCATCTGTGGAGATGGTTTTACCACGCTTTGACCACTGGGTATGCTGTAGCTTCTTAGAGTCACAGGTGAGAATTGGGTGAGAATTAAAGGTGGATGAGCAGCCCTGAAAGTCAAGTCCTCACACCAAAGGTCCTATTTCTTATTAAACTTCCCATATACTCAGGTTAGATAAAAGCTGTGGTAAAACCTGTTTTCCCTCTCAAACCAGAGGAAGCAGTAGAAAGTGACGTGGAACCTCTGAGTGTTTTCACTTCTCTCTCTCTTAAAAATAAATATCTTATTTATTTTAAATCCATACCTTCTGTCTCAGTATCAACCCCAAATCAGAAGAGCTGTAAGGGCTAGGCAACTGAGGTTAAGTGGCTTGTCCAGGGTCACACAGCTAGGCTATGTCTGAGGTCACATATGAACCCAGGTTCTCCTTGGTGTTCTATCCTCAGTGCTACCTAGTTGTCCCTAGAGCTTCCAATTCTCTCAAAAAGTTGATGGCACTGAAGGTGAATGAATAGCTCAACTATGGACAGAGTTCAACTCTCTTCTAGTCACCAAGCTCCCAGAGTTTTCTTCAAACTTTCAAAGATTTAAAGGATATGAATATGATCATGTAGAAGGGCTCATGACGGAAGAAAGTTGAATAAAGTATCTCAATTGAGGAAGGGAGGGAACTTCTAAAAAATTTCAACACTGTTCTTCAGCCAATATGTAAAGTGATGCTTCTCTTCCAATCAGTGGGCTTCAAATAAATCAACGAAATCTTCTAGTCAGTTAACTGTTCTTACTCCTATATTCTTTTTTTTTTTTCATATTAAAACCCTTACCTTCCGTCTTGGAGTCAATACTGAGTATTGGCTCCAAGGCAGAAGAGTGGTAAGGGCTAGGCAATGGGGGTCAAGTGACTTGCCCAGGGTCATACAGCTAGGAAGTGGCTGAGGCCAGATTTGAACCTAGGACCTCCCATCTCTAGGACTGGCTCTTAATCCACTGAGCTACCCAGCTACACCCTTACTCCTATATTCTTAATTAATGTCTATTCTTTGTAAGAAGACAATACAGTAACTTTAACTTCTTTTGGGTTAATTATTTCTCTCACTAGATTCTTCACCACTTCTAATGGCTCAAATTTGAGCCTCTGGATGGTCTTTTGTCTTTATGAAATAAAGCTCAATAAATGCAACTTTCTCTCAGCTTTAAAACAGTTAAATGCAAAAGAGTTGAGAAGCAAGGATGCCCTGCATCCACAAATATTTCTCTGCTCTCAATTGGGTCTTCTCAGTCCACCTATATGATGGGCAGTCCTCTGTTTAGTCTTCCTGTGTCTCTTCTCACATTTTTTAAAATTCAAAGATACTTTATTTTCACAATTACATTTAATAACAATTTTCAACATATATTTTCCAAAATTATAAAATCCAAATTATCTTTTTCCCTTCCATTCTTCCCCTCTCTTGGAGATGATAAAGCAATTTGATCTCTCTTCTCATATTTTAATGGGAGAACTGTTTCTTTGCACATTGGTTTTATCAGTGTTACATGCACAATTTTTTTTCTGTCTCTTTCAGTAATCAGATTGTTCATATTTGAAATAGGAGTTGACTTCATCCTGTTTATTTCTACAAAAATTCATTTTCTCCCACTCTTAACAAGCAAAGTATTCATATATGAAACTGGTAACAACTTATGTCAACACCAAGAGCGTTCCTAAGAATATTTTGATATATATTGAACCTTTGGTGTTCTTGGAAAATATGTCAGCAGTGGGAATCCTGGCTAAAAAGACATTTCCTAGATATGATTGGGGATGTTTAAATGATCACACTATTGCAAATATTAATAATATGGAAATAGATTTTGAACAATGATACATGTAAAACCCAGTGGAATTGCTCATCAGCTCCGGGAGGTGGGAGGGAAAGAACATGAATCATGTAACCATGAAAAAATATTCTAAATTAATTAATTTTTTAAAAAGACATTCCCTAGTCACTTTTTTTACATGATTCCAAGTTGAAATCCAGAATACTTGGGCTATTTCACAGTTCCCCCACTGATGAAATATCACTATCTTCCCATAGCCTTCAGAATGGACTCTTTCTCTTTTTTTTTTGCCAAATTGCCAAGTGAAATGAAACTTTGGAGTTTTAATTTGCATTTTTATTTTTTTGTTTGTAATTTGGGATATATTCTCATTGATTATTTATATTCATATCCTTTGGACATTTATCTGCTGGGGATTTGCCTTATTCTTTGTTGACAAAGATATCTGAGATTATCTTTCCTTGATATTTCCTCTGAACTAAACAGATTGGAGATGAAAAATGGTTATAATTCAGCATATTTTAAGAAAAACTGATAAAATTGAATGTGGAAGCATTACTAAGACATCATGGTACCTGCCTACTTTGAAGGATGCAAGAACACAACATGGGAAATAATGGATACAATGGCAGCCTACAATCTCTACTTCAAAGACTGGAAGGATGTGAGTGTGAAAATGATATCTAAGAAGAGCTCCTTATGGAAGAAAATAGAAAAAGTACATCTATTGTGGCAGAGATTTAAAAAATTCAACAATATTGGTTTCTCCTCCTTTATGTAAAGATATTTTATTTTCCTAATTACATATATTAACAATTTTCCACAGACATTTTCTGAAGTTATAAGACCCAAATTGTCTCCCTTCCCACCTTCCCTCCCTCTTCCTGGAGATGTTAAGCAATTTGTTCTGGGTTATACATGTATTATCATGCAAAACACATGTCCATATTAGGCAGTGTTGTAAGAGAATACTCATATAAAATCAAAACCCCAAAATAAAACCATAAATAATGTGGAAAATTGTATGCTTTGGTCTACATTTCAACTCCAATACTTCTTTCTCTGGAGGCAGATAGCATTCCTTGTCATAAGTCCTTTAGAATTGTTCTGGATCGTTGCATTGCTGTGAGTAGCTAAGGGTTCACGGTTGATCATCCCATAATATTGCTGTTACTATGTAAAATTTTTTCCCACTTCTGCTTATTTTGCTCCGCATCGGTTCATGTAGATCTTTCCAGGTTTTTAATAGAATGAATTGTTAGGGATGAGAAAGATTTGTTTGAAAAATTTCTAGGTGAAAGTAAAAATGTCACTATGAAAATAAGAAAAGAATTGGGAAAATGTTTATAGTAACTATGGCAGATAAAAACCTTGATATCTAAGGAAGCAGGAGTGAGTTGGGGGGGGGGATCCATTGCTGTAATTAACTATCTGTAAATGGATAAACAGCAAGAGGAAATGAGGCTGGCAATTAACAAAATTATTGATAACTGCTTGAACCAATATGTGTTGCCTTTTGTCTCAACAACTTTGTATGGATTAGTTTTTTGTTGCTGTTTTCCAGTCATTTTTCAGTCATGCCTGACTTTTCATGACTCCATTTGGGGTTTTCATGACAAAGATACTGGAGTGGTTTGCCATTGTCTTCTCCAGATTATTTTATAGATGAGGAAACTGAAGCAAACAGGTTAAGTGATTTGCCCAGATTTGAACTCAGGAAGATGAGTTTTTCTGACTCCAGGCTCCTCAATCCATTCACACCACCACCTCATTTTCTGTCTGCTAACTTGTGTGCCACTTAAAGAATGAGATTCCTCAACATAACTGTCTCCTTGTTGGGGATCTCAACAATATATCTAGGCACCCTACCAGTTTGTTTCTGTCATAGCTCTTAGTTGGTAAGTTTATTTCAACTGCTCTATCAGTTGAGAGATAGTTATGTTTGTATCATATCCATTCTTTTTTTTTTTGAACCCTTACCTTCCATCTTGGAATCAATACTGTGTATTGGTTCCAGGGCAGAAGAGTGGTAAGGGCTAGGCAATGGGGGTCAAGTGACTTGCCCAGGGTCACACAACTGGGAAGTGTCTGAAGCCAGGTATGAACCTAGGACCTCCCATCTCTAGGCCTGGCTCTCAATCCATGGAGCTACCCAGCTGCCCCCATCATATCCATTCTTTGAAACTTCAAAGCACAAATTAATAGGCAGCACATGTCTCCTCCAAACATAAGCAACTATGGTATAAAGTCTGTGTGTGGCATCATTGATAGTAGAGTTGTACTGTATGTACTAGAAATGCCATATGTTAACTCTACTGATATTTTTTTCTGATCTCAGAATTTCTAATATTTAACAGTGTATGAATGAAACACAGCTTGTGGATCTCCTTGCAGATGAAGATAGGATGTAATTCTAGATTTCCAAAGTTAACTTTGAGCAGCTTTCTTTCTTCCAGCACCTAGTACAGTACCTGACAACAAATTGGGGAAAAATCTTTATAACAGAAACTCTGACAAAGGTCTAATCACTCAAATTTATAAAGAGCTAAATCAATCAAGCCATATCAATCAAGCCATTCCCCAACTGATAAATGGGCAAGGGACACGAATAGGCAATTTTCAGTTAAAGAAATCGAAACTATTAATAAGCACATGAAGAAGTGTTCTAGATCTCTTATAATCAGAGAAATGCAAATCAAAACAACTCTGAGGTATCACCTCACACCTAGCAGATTGGCTAACATGACAGCTATGGAAAGTAATGAATGCTGGAGGGGATGTGGCAAAGTGGGGACATTAATTCATTGCTGGTGGAGTTGTGAATTGATCCAACCATTCTGGAGGGCAATTTGGAACTATGTCCAAAGGGCGATAAAAGACTGCCTGCCCTTTGATCCAGCCATAGCACTGCTGGGTTTGTACCCCAAAGAGATAATAAGGAAAAAGACTTGTACAAGAATATTCATAGCTGCACTCTTTGTGGTGGCCAAAAATTGGAAAATGAGGGGATGCCCTTCAATTGGGGAATGGCTGAACAAATTGTGGTATATGTTGGTGATGGAATACTATTATGCTAAAAGGAATAATAAAGTAGAGGAATTCCATGGAGACTGGAACAACCTCTAGGAAGTGATGCAGAGCGAAAGGAGAAGAGCCAGGAGAACATTGTACACAGAGACTGATACACTGTGGTGCAATCAAATGTAATGGTCTTCTCTACTAGCAGCAATGCAGTGATCCTGGACTATTCTGAGGTACTTATGAGAAATAACACTATTCACATCCAGAGAAAGAATTGTGGGAACAGAAACACAAAAGAAAAACAGCTGCTTGATCACATGGGTTGATGGGGATATGATTGGGGATGTAGACTCTAAATGATCACTCTAGCACAAATATCAATAATATGGAAATAGGTCTTGATCAATGACACATTTAAAACCCAGTGGATTTGCTGGTTGGTTATGGGAGGGGGTGGGAAGGGGAGGGAAACAACATGATTCTTGTAACCATGAAAAAATGTTCTCAATTAACTAATTTAGTAAAATTTTCAAAAAATAGAAGAAAGACTTCTCTCATAACACTTTAGCAAATGTTGATGACTTCATGATTAGGTATGCTTGTGCATTGATGAAGGGATTAGTCAGCACTAAGATAAATGGCTTATGTTCTTTTTCCAGAGATTAAAAGTCAATATAGGGCAGCTAGATGGCTCAGTGGATTGAGAGCCAAGACTAGAGGTGGGAGGTCCTGGGTTCAAATGTGACCTCAACTACTTCTTGGCTGTGTGACCCTGGGCAAGATACTTAACTTTATTGACTAGCCCTTATCACTCTTCAGCCTTGGAACCAATATACAGTATTGATTCTAAAATGGAAGATAAGAGTTTAAAAAAAAAAGTCAATGTAGACAAATTCCAAAGTTTTGCTAGTGCTTCTCTTTGCATTCAATAGGCATAAGTATCAATTAGGGTTAGTGACTTGCTCAGGGGTTATAAAGCTAAGAAGTGTCTGAGGGACATTGAACCTAGGTCCTCCTGACTCCAGGTCTGGTTCCCTATCCACTGTACTACCTAGTTGCCTTCACTTTTAGAAAGATTAGTGCATGAAGGAATCAGTTTTATGGGGTGGGAATAATTCTGTATCCCAAGTTATAAAGCCCCATCTTTGCCCCTGCCTTTATGATGATCATTCACTATTCCTAAGGTTAGATTTTCCTGTTTCTTGCTCTGGCCCTTGCCTTCTGCCCTTGATGTTGATTACTCCTAGCAGCCCATATATCCAGTCTTCTGGGGTGCAATGAAGTCTTGGAAGGTATAATCCTTTCTTGGAAAAAGTGTTCTCCCAAAGGGCTGCATCCTCCTAGACAAAATCCATGGTAAGATCCTGGTCTCTTTGACATATAATTTTCCAGCTTCATGCTGCTCCTCTCTCTTCTACCCCCATCATGGGAAAACTCTTTAATGGAACCCTTTCATTTTTCCAGTACCCACTTGCTAGCCCCATTCCTTCCCCCATCCCAAGTCCCTTAATTACCTCCATTGCTTTCATCCCATTGTCTCCAGACCCCACACTCTTGTTGAAGAGACCAGTGAAATCACAATTTCTTCCTTGCTCACCCCCTCCAGATTGGGCACGAGTAAATCTCCAGCTGTTTTCTGTTTCTCTCCCTTTTCCAATGACTTTCCCCACTGTGTTATATCTCCCACAAAAGATATAATTTCCTTTGGGAGGAGTAGAGGATTTTGTCTATGGAATATTAATTCATCTCTTCCTTCTCTCCTAAGCCTTAAGATCTGATTAAATCTTTAGTTTCTTAAATTTAATGATCTCTCAGTTCTTTTATCCCTCAGTCCAATTTCTTTTCTCTCTCTAAACAGCCTACAAACATGAGAGAAATTATTTAATTGCTTAGTTATTTCTTAATAATTGTACTTATCAATGTTTCTTATACTTCTCTTATTTGGAATATGTATGAATCAAATGTTCTTGTCTTTGTTTTTTTTTTTTAAGAAATGCTACTCTTTTGTGGCAGATCCTTTATTCCCTGATAATTAGGCTTAACTTGTAGGTTATGATAGTTTTGGCAGCAACTTGAGTTCCTTCCCCATTTGGGACATCTTATTCTATTCTATTCTTTTTTTCCTTCAGATTTTTTTTGAGCTGTAAAAGTGATTTTTAACCTGAAATCCAAGAACTTGTGTTTTTAATCTAATATTTATCTAATAGTATTTCAATATTCTTGGTTTCCTTTGTAATCTTTTTTTCCTGTTTGCTCATCCACTTTTGGTGTCCAACTCTCACTCAATTCTCACTTATGGCTCCAAGAAGCTGTAGTATCTATAGAAGCTATATCCTGGTAAAATTGCCTTGGCAGAGGGTTAAGCCAGATTGCAGATAACTGAGAGATCTCAAAACTGTCAGTGAGTTAATGGAAGCGGATGTCTACCCCAAGCAGGTGAAGACTTTCCCTAGCAGAATGGGTGGAGAACAATTTGTTTCAAAGGCCTTTAAGTTTGCTAAAACAGATACTGTGGAGCACCTAGGGTTTGGTCAGACATTGAAGATGCCAAACTCATCCACTGTATCCCTAGCCATCGAAAGTCATCTTAATTTTTGTCCTGCCATTAGACTTCAATAACTTTGGAAGAGAGTGAGACTAACAACATTGCACAACTCTGCTTCATGTTTAAATTCAACTCATGAGCAAGTCAAGACAGCACTCTCATGATGTCATTGGTCCTTTTCAAAATGGATGAACAACAATCTTGTATTTTATTTTGTGTATTCAAAAGTATCATTTTGAGTAGTCTAAAATCTCTACTAGACTGACAAATGGGTCCATTACACACACACACACATACACACACACACAAATTAAGAATCCCTACTGTAGTATAAAAATAATTCTGAATTATTTTAAGTTTCTTAATTGCTGAAGGGTTTTCTGCTGGGTGTTAATTTCTAACATCTTTTAATAGTTTTTCTCTTTTGAACTATTCTACAGTTTCTAGTTCCATGATCTATTGGGCTTTCAGAGAATTATCTTTTTTCCTGGGGACTTTATTTTTCCTTCTTGGTATGGCATAAACAATGCTTTAGTTCAACTTACTTGAGTTTTAAAAATAATTCTTAGAATTTTCCTTCATTTCCCCTTTTATCTTTATTAATTCCTCAGTTGTTTTATCTGACCAAGATCTATCAGCCTTTTTCTTATATTCTCAGCTGCTTATATTCTCAGTCGCTGGCTACTCTCCTCACTTTTTGGCCCCCATTCTTTCCCATTGCTGTGTATATCACTAAGACCAGGTGTTCTCAAACTTATTTTGATGAAGAGGGTGGATCATGGGCTTGATTTCACCATCATTAGGAATAGGGAATTAGCCATTAGAAGGGAAAAGATTGAAGATTAGAGAGAGAAGATAATCCAGGGGGTATATCTATTGCAACAAAGTGGAGGAGATAGGATCAAGGATACAAAGTCTTGGCAAATAGTCACCTCTTCCTCAGAGACTGGAATAAAGGGAAGAAGAGTGGGGGATGAAGTCCTTTTAAGATGTAGAGATGGAAAGAAAAGAGAGATCAAGTAAAATGGCTTCTCCATGAAGTATGTGGTGAGATCCTTCACAGAGAAGGACATTGTTTAAAAGGTCTTGCTATGATGAGAACCCAGTAGAGATAACATACATTTGCAATGGACCCTGTCTCTTTTTTCAGCAAAGTATGAGAAGGGTGGAGGACTTAGATGGTGGGAACACTGGTAGTTTGTCAAGGCATTAGTAAAAATAAATGTAAGGATCAAAATAAAGGATAGTATAGAGTTGAATGAGTAACTATAGAGTCAAAATTGGAAAGAGAAGAAAGGGAGGCAAAGCAAAAATGATGGTCTAGGAGAGTACTGGGGAATTCGAGCAGGTATCATCATCAGTAGTATCAAAATGTACTAAATTGCTCTTCTCTTAGATTCTTGTGCCAAGTTAATTATATGTTGTTTCAGCCCTCTAATGGTTTTTGAGTTACAAAACAAAAACCTCAATACTAGCAGTGACTAATAATTTCCCACATTTAATATCCCAGAACCTCAAAACTGGAAGAGATCTTAGAAGATATCATTTTCTACTCAACCTGTGTCAAAGCCACAGCCCTTTACATTCAAGGGAATCAGGATGGTGCTAAGGCAAGAGCCCCAATAATGAATTCAGAAGATCTTGGTTCAAATTCCACCCATCTCTGTGACTTTAGGTAAATTGTTTAACCTCTCAGGGCCTCTGTTTCTCATCTGTAAAATAAAGAGGTTGGAAGAAATAGAAATCCATTATACATCCCCAACAAGTGGCCACTGAATTTCTGCTTGAAGGCCTACAATGATGGGAAACTTCCTTGTTCCAACTCTTTCTACCACTTTTGGACAGCTCTGATTGTTCTAATGTTTTCCCATATCTTGAGCCAAAAACAGACTCCTTTTAGATCTCATGTTTCCTTCCTAACTAATAATGACATTAATATCAAATATTGTTTTTCTTTCATAAAGTGCTTCTTTTCTTATAACAACCCATGAGGTAGGCAATAAGAATCGTATTTCTTTTTTTTTTTTAGATCTACTTTAATTGGAGCTATAGTTGTATATCACCATTTCCATTTCACAAAACTCCCTTGTTCACTGTCAAAAAAATAATCAAACTAAGTGAAAGTCACATTAGTAAAAAAAATTGTACTTTTAACAGGAAAGGGAGAGCTGAATCGCTCTGAAAACTTTTCCAGTTCTACCTGGCATAGCTTTATGTTTTTATGGGCTTAGGAGAAAGGGAGAGAAAGTGGGAAAATGTCAAGGATGTTATGTAATATTTTGTGATTTCTATGTTTTCTGCAATTCTGTTTTACATTTTACAACAATTTGCCTCAAACAAGTCTTTTTTAATTTCAAAAGAATGTTCACATCAGTCCTAATTGTCAAGGTTTTTCTTAGAGATGCCCAAAGATGTCAGATGACTTGAATAATACCAGATTACTTTCTAGGTGTTCATTCTTTAGAGACCAAGAGTTCTATACTCTTTGGTAGCCTTCTGCAGACAATCTGAACCCACCTGGGCAGTCTGATTTAATATAATCCATAATCATATAGGGCTGAAGCTGGACCCCACGAGGGACAGAAAGCTTCTCTATTAAACCTAGCAGAGATCTGGCCGAGGAAAGGCTATCTTTGGATCCATTAAGCTGAATGCCTCATTTACTCTCCAAGGTGATGACATCCTCCAGTTACCATATTCTTTGGAGCTTTGGGATGGATACAGAATCTGCATACAATAAGATGACTTGGCAGGAGAGCCTAGATATTTGATAAATACTCATTGAAAGATGATAGGTATCTGACTCCTATTACACAAAAAGAGGCCCTTGCTCTCTTTGCTTCCTTCAAGTTTCTGCTAAATTTTTACCTTTTGCAAAGAAGTCTTTCGCTGTCCCTCTTGGTACAAGTTTCCCTGAGGTTATTTCTACACTTTCCACTGGCCAGGCACTGTGCTAAGGGTTGGGGACCCAAAGGAAAAGACAGTCAGTCCCCTAATGTGAAGGATCTTACAGTCTAATGGGGTGGTGAGGTGGTGCTAAGATTTAAACAACCATGTTCAAACAAGCTACATACAGGATAAGCTGGAGATAATAAATGGAGGGAATGCACTAGAATTAAGGGGAATTGGGAAAGGCTTGTTTGCACAGTTGTTTAAATGTTATCTCCCCCCATTAGATTGGGAGGTCTTTAAGAACAGGGACTGTTTTTTGTTTCTGCCTTAAAAAAAAAATCCCTCGCATTTAGCACAGATCCTGGCACAGAGCAGGCTTCTAATAAATGCTTGTTGATTTGACTTGTTACCCTGCTCCTCTTAAATACAAGGAGCAGTCAGATTAAGCAACAGTTTCGGGATGCAGGCCAGGAAAGGTTGAGGGGTAGAGTAGAAAAGGAAAAAAGCCCAAGGGCGAAGATATTCCTTCCAGCCAGGGGTTCATTCCCTCACACGCCCATCTCTAATGACTCCTTTGGAAGGATCTCGAGGTGCCAGAGACACTAGGTACACCCAAATCTACGCGTACAAGCCTGAGCACAAGCACAAGCAGTTGAAGACACTGGCCTGCAGGGGGTAGTATGGATTTGGGGTGCAAACGTGTAGATCGATCTCAAGGGAGAAGTGTGTGCTGCCATACCAGGAACAGCTGCCCAGCTTAGCGGGGCTGCTACCAAGGTGGAAGTTGGGGGCTCGGGGCCCCCCATCCCCACCCAACACCCGGCTAGGGAGCAAAACCTTCGGGGGTGGGGTGGGGGGAATTCACGTTTTCGCGGTGGTTGGTTGGCTTATTCCGAGGAAGCACTCGGTTCTCTACTTCGGGGGCGTGACTGCAGGGGAGGGGAGGGGAGGTTTCGTGGATGGTGTGTGCGAGTGTGTGCTGGCGCTCGCCGGGAGCACGCAGGCGCCTTTCTCCAGTTGTGCACTCCCGTGGTGGTGGTGGGGTGAGAAAGAGGAGCAGGCAAGCCGTCCGCTCTCCCTCCCTTCCTCCCCACCCGGGGAAGGGAACCCGAGGAAGCTTGGGGAGGCCGCTCAGCTCAGACCACTCATTTCCCCCTCCCCCTCTTCCTACCCCGCCTCCCCTACCCCCCACGCGGGGAAGGCACTGGAGACCAGAGGGAGTCAGGAATCCAGCCTCGCAGCATTGCAGTCCCAAGAACGACGGCTGCTGCAGCTGGGGCTGTTGCTGCTGCTGCTGCTGCGGCGGGACTTTTCCTCCGGGAGGCGGAGCAGCTGGGACTACCGGTTGCACCGAGAGACTGCGGGGAAACCCTCCCTCCCCACCAGCGCAGCCCGCAGCCCCACGCGCACTCTTGTTCTCACTCCCGGACCCAGCCCGGGCCGGCCGCGGGCCGTGCAGCAGCCCCCGGGCCTGGGCTGGAGAGCTGACAGCTGCGGCAGCATTCCGGGAGCAGTAGCGGCGGCCCCGGGCGTGCGGGCGGCGAGCGCGGGAGGGGGCCCAGGTGGCGGGCAGCCGTGCGGGGGCGCCCCAGGATGCTGAGCTTCCTGCGCAGGACCTTTGGCCGGCGGTCGATGCAGCGGTACGGGCGGGGAGCAGCAGGGCGCGCAGCCGGCAGGCTGGGGGACGAGCGGGACGGGGGAACCCGGGGGGCCACCTCGGCTCCCCTGCCCGCCGCCCCTGGGGGCAGCATTTTCCCCCCCGGCGGCGGGCCCGTGCTCACCGGTGGAGCTGCCGTCCACATCCCCGCGGCCGGAGCTGGTAAGGCTGCTCTCTACTGCCGGGTCTTCCTGCTCGATGGGACCGAAGTGAGCGTGGACCTGCCGGTGAGTGCCAAGCGCCGACCCCCTCCCGGGCCTCGCGGCGTGCACCCCCCAACCCCCCGCCCCTCATTCCCTAAACTGCTGGGGAGGAGGGGAGATATGGCTAAGCTTAGTGGCTAGGAGGCCCTGGCCTGCCTCCGGAGGTGGGGCGGGGTCTCAGGTGTCTCCCAGACAGCCCCTCCCCCAGGTTCTCCAGCTCCGACCTAGCTAACTTAGCTACTACCCCCCCCTCACCAGAGAAAACTCACTTTATTTTTCTTGCTTTAAGAAAGAAAACAGTTGTTTGTGATTATTATAGGCGGTTGCCCCACCTCTTGTGGGCCCCCTAGGGTACCCAGATCGCTCTCGATCGAGGTGGAATGCCACCTCGGTTTCTCTCCGGGTTCTGGCTGGCTTGGCCACCACCGGCAACGGCCTTGGCTGCTGGGGAAATTGTGTGTGTGTTGGGGCGGGGAGGGTGGGGGGAGGGTGAGGAGTGAGAGCCCGGGAAATAGAGGGGGTGGAAGTAACACAAAACTTTAGGATTGATTAACTTTATTTGCTAGTTGCAAACGTCACCTCTCTAGGCGTTTGTTTCCCTGAAAGGTTGGGGGTGGGGGGGGGCTAATTCTGGCCCTTAATTAAGTACAGTAGAATAGGCATGGGTGATTTCTGTAGGTGCTATCTCTTTGGACTTTCTTCTCGGTGCAAGGTGCACGGGGCCCGCCCGGCCGGCCTGGCGGCTTCTGGCTCGGCGGGTGCGGGTGGCTTGGGCTGTCTCCGCCACCGCAGCAGCAGCAGGAGCCGCCGTCGCCGCCGCAGCCACCGCAGCGGCAGCTCACAGGTGTTTGCTTTCCCTCTTCTTCTATCTCCGCCCCTCCCCCGCCCCGCAGAGATCCGGGAGGGCTCTGCAGCCCTGCGGGGGAGTGGGGTTTGACTGGAGGCGGGGCTGATGGTGATTGAGGAGTGGTCCTTCTGGTTTTAGGGGCTGGATCCAAAGCTCCACTCCCCCACTCCCTGCTGGACGCCACGGGAGCCTCTGGCTGGCTGTTCTCCAGGCTCTGGGCCAAATGTCGCCTTTTGTAGCCTTTGGGGATAACTCGAGGACAAAGCGCTAATTTAGAACGACTATTGCCAAATCTTCCCCGAGTTTAATAAGAGGAGAAATAGAAGGTTTTACTTTTAAATAAAACCCTCAGAAGCAGTTCATTTAACATCTGGGCCAACCCCAGAGCCTCAAAACTATTAATGGGGAAAATTTCATGTTTAAAAAAGAACAACAACGCCCAATTTCGGATCGTTTGCTTCTTGGTGTAGATTTAATGTGAAGCAGTTTTAATCCATGTCAGGTTTATTTCTGAGGAACCATGTTTGCTCCATGGGAAATAATGTTTACCATGAAAGTGTCCCTGTTCTGTAGTTATTGTTCCCTGAAAATAAAAGTCAAAATTGAAGCCTTTAAATGTTTAAAAATAACATGGGAGTGTTACTGCTCCCATAGAATGGGTATGTACTTCTTTTTAATTGGGAAAAGAGAACTGAGCTTCTTTATTTGGAGAAGTGAATGGTGCCTTTCTTTTGAAAAGGTGCATAGTCTACAGATGGAATATGTTGCTTCAATTCTAGATAGCAGAACTGTTGGGCTTTATTGTGCAATTCTGAACTCCTCAGCTCTGCGAGGGGAAAACCAGGACACTTTTTATTCAATCCGGAGGGATAGTTAATACTTTTTATAAAATGTATTGAGTCGCTATTTATTATTGCAGTCATGGTGAAATAGCTTTAAGTGTGGACAGACTTAAATCTCTAGTATTGTGTTTCTTCCGTTCTGGCCCCACATTTTAAAAGGAAGCATATTGGCAAGCTGGAACATTTTTGGAGAAAGTAACAATGACGGATTCTGCCATAGATGATCAGTTCTGGTAGAATGTAAGCTCTTTGAGGGTGGAGGCTGTCTGTCTGTTGGTTTGTTTTTGTCTTTGAATTCCCAGCACAGTATTCATAATAATGTGGACATTTATATAGCACTTAAGAAGGCTGATTATTTGAATGGAATCCTGGAACAGAAATGAGAGTGTTTAGCCTGGAATGGAGGAGTCTGTCTTCAAGTATTTACAAGGCTGTCATGTGAAAGGAGGATTAGACTTGGACTACTTGACCCCAAGGAGCGAATTAGAAGCAAAGGGTGGGCATTACAGAAGGGCTGGATTTAGGATTGCTGTAAGGAAAAGCTTCCTAATAATTAGAGCTCTCCAAAAGTAAAAGGGGCTGCCTGAGGATATAGTGCATCCTCTCTCCCTGGAAATCATTAAGTGGTGGTGGCTGGATGATCACATGTTAGAGTTATCCTCCAGAGAATTGGAGGAAGGTGGAAAGAGAATAAGCATTTATAGGCACTCTACTAAGCCCTTTTCAAATATTATCTCGTTTGACCCTTATCACAACCTTGGGAGGTAGGTGCCATTATTAGTCCCATTTTGCAGTTGAGGAAATTGAGGCAAAGTAATTTGCCTAGGATCATACAGCAAGGTCATGTCTGAAACTAGTTTTGAACCCTGACCCCCCAGCCAAGCACTCTATTCTGTAGTACCTAAATAGCCAAATTGAGCAGAGCAAAAGGAATCCTGAATTTGGGAATTCAGAAAACCTGGGTTCAGAGCCCACCTCAGACACTTGCTTTGTGACCCTTAACTCTTAACCTCTCAAAAATCTTGTTTTCTCATCTATAACTGAGGATAATAGAACCTACCCCACTAGGATAGTTATGAAAGTCAAATGAGAGAAGGTACATAAAGGGTTTTGCAAACTTTAAAGTAAATTACAAAGATCATTTTCTTATATAAAGAGATTTTGTTTTGGTACCAGTCAGAGGACATGATTCCTGAGGCCCCTCCCAGCTGAGCTGAGATATGCAAAATGATTATCCGAGAAAAAAAAAATTTAAGATACACTCAATAGACACACAAGCACACTTTTACAGACTTTATGCAGATGATTAAATTATCTCATGACCCTGCTTATTTGCTTTCTAAAATAATTCTTGAGATTGCAAAAGAATTCATCCTATGATTGAATTTCTTTTAATGTTACAAATTCCAGCATATTTAAGATTTATGATATTAAGATCCTTTGTTGTATAGCAATTTGATTTACAAACAACTTTTATGAACACTTTTTGTGTAAAGTAGTTATACTTGTACTGGAACCTGTGCGTATATGTGCACTCTCTCTTTTATATATATATTTAATATATATCTTGTCAATAAGGGTCAATATATGTCACAGAATCCTAGTTTTAGAACTGGAAGGATTATAAATAATTTGATTTTAATTTCTTGCTGCACTTTCTAATCTTATGGTGCTAGCAAAACCCTGTAAAGCAAATATTGTGGAATGTTGCTTCAGTGTCCAGCTAACTAGTAGATGACCAAGGGGAGTATAATGCAATGGAAAGAATACTGGGGTTTAGTGCCAGAAGACCTGGGTTTGAATTTTCAATAGCTAGCTATCTGACCATCAGTAACCTTTCTGTATCAGTTTCTCCATCTGTAGAGATAAATACAGAAAAATAAAATAGAGATAAAATAAGTGACTGTTGAAGAAAGGGCAGTATATAAATGTGAGTTGCTTTTATTATTGTTAATGACATCCTTTGGGCCACTGTTTCATTTGTTATATGAGCAGATAGGGTGTGTGTGTGTGTGTGTGTGTGTGTGAGAGAGAGAGAGAGAGAGAGACAGACAGACAGACAGACAGAGAGAATTTTGTTAAATCAGATCCAAGGTCTTCAAAGAGAGTCTACACATCACTGACCATTTCCCCTCACTGTTTTGTTCAGCTTTGGAAAGGTTTATCTGCTTTCCCTCTTTAATACAATTTTTTCAAAGGGTTTAGACACAATGCTAAGTAAGGTGTTTCTGAGTGCTGGCCCCTCATAAATTTAAGAGTAATGAAGCCAGGTTAGTGAGGTGTTATATGAACTTGAGAAATTTCAGGGTGGCAAGAGTACTGACTTCTAGGGCCATAATTACACTGGAGCTTTTGGGAATTTTCCAATTGCCAGATACCTAGGTGTTCTTTTTTCCCCTTCTGGAAATTTCTTCTTCCTTGAGTGGTCACTTTTTAGGAAGGAAACTGTAAGACACAGAGAAGGAATAAATACCGCCTTCCGGCATTCCTAGTCTGTTGGCTGGCTGAGTTGTGAATTAGTATCAGGCCAGTTCAGGATATAACAGCTAATTAAAACCATGACTGTGTGGCCTAATTGTGATCGATGGTTTAGCTAGCCATAGACATTAGTGTATAGAAAGACTAGACTGGTAACCTTGGAAATGGAAACCAGGGCAGCACATTTCAAAACTACTCTTGAGGAAGAATGGGTAAGATGGTGCTAGATGTCAGATAATAATAAATGTATATAAACTGGCATATTAACAGCCATTATTATCTCATTTGATAGAGAGAAAAAAGAGTTAGAGAAGACTCCCAGGTCTTTATGACTGAGTGGCTAGAAGAATACAATGAAACTGGGGACAGTGAGAGGGAGATTGGGAAGGGATCATTGTAGGGTCCGAGGGGCAGAGATTAGAATAAATAAGAAATTCCCATCATGCTGTATGTTTCATGTCAGGGTATTGCCCTGTCAAACAGCAACATTCCTAGGAAAGAGGTCATGGGATGGAATTTTCTGAGAGAGACTGGGGCTATACATCAGAGCCCCTTTGGGGAAAACCACCTTTGTGTGTTTTGTTCAGCTCTGGAAGAGTTTTATCTGCTTTTCCTCTTTAATACATTTTTTTTTCAAATGGTTTGGACACAATGCTAAGTACGGTGTTTCTGAGTGCTGGCCCCTCATATAAATTTAAGAATAATGAAGCCAGATTAGTGAGGTGTTATATGAACTTGAGAAATTTCAATGTGGAGCTCCTAAAAATAGGAGTAGCCCAGAGTAGAAGATTTAAGGAAAGAGGTAAGGGTTAGAGATCTGGGAATTCTCTGAAGGGAGAACTAGTGAACATTGAGAGAGTGAAGAATAGAGGGAAGAAGGAGAAGAAACACCTAGTGGAAATTTGAAGGGATAATAGAAAGAAAAGGAGATGGTGGTGCATTAGGAGAGGAAAAAACCCTAGATTTAGTGGACCTGGGATTAACAGCTGGCAGTGCTGTCTATTTACTCCCCATGTGACCTCAGGCAAAACATTTAATGCCTCCAGGCTTCAATTTTCTCTTCCATAAAGTGAGATCTTTGGGGCAGCTAGGTGACACCGTGGATAGAAAGTCTGTACTAAATTCAAGAAGACTCAGCTTCCTGAATTCAAATCTGGCCTCAGACATTTACTATAGATGTGACTTTGGGCAAGTCACATAACCTTGTTTTCCTTAGTTCCTCATCTGTAAAATGAGAAGGAAATGGCACTCTGATATGTCTGCCAAGAAAATCCCAAATGGAATCTGAAAGAGTCAGACATGACTGAAAATGACTGAATAATAATTTTTAAAAAATGAAGTTTCTGGGCTGGCTTCTCAGGTTTTTTCCAACTCTCAATCTATGGTTCTGAGGTACTGTGCAAGAAACATGGGGTGCAAAAAGTTGGGCTTATTGAAGATCTCCTCACCCCCCCCCCAAGAATAAAACAGGAATTGAAAACTGAGAAGCAGGAGACCAAGGAGAGAGGAAAGCGATGTTACAGAGACATTTTAGTCTGTGCTTATCCTTTCCTCTGCAACATCAGTGAGATAGTGGAGAGGGATGAGGGGCTGATGCCATCATCTTTATATAGTTTAGATTCAGAGAAAGAGGAGGGTTAGATAGAGCAGCAGCTAATAGCTTAGTAAGAATCTGGCTCTATCAGATACCATTAAGAAGTAGAGCTGGAAGGTAGCTTTAAAATCACCTAGTCCAGCTGTATCCTTTTAAAGATCACATTTAGGTAGTAAATAAAAGAAGAGGAGACTGAGGTCCAGAACATTGACCACGGTCACAGGACTGATCAAGGCTTAGAATCTAGCTCTTACCCAACTAGGCTACACACTCTTTCCTCTGAACCATTGCAGTTTAAATACTAATCTCAGTTTATATCTCAGTGTACTTTTAAAAAACATTAAGCAAAGGTTCCCAGAGGCTTCAAACAGACTGATTCTAGCCCAATGTTCTTTTCTGCTATACCTGGTTTGAGTACCTGACTATGCAAATACAATGATCATGTATATTGGCTATTTTTTCCCTTGGGCCTTTAAAGAGACTTTGACCTGTTATTATGGGAGGAGGACACTTTTTTCACGTGGTCTGAATGAAAATCAGGACCAGCTGGGGTCCAAAGATATCTAAGAGCAAGAAGAAGATATCCCTATAAAGCCAAGACTATTTATTCTTTGTAGAGTTTCCAGGAGATAAGACCATTGATTCTCTCTTCCTCCCCACTGGACAAAAGGAAAAATGTTCTTTATATATTTCTACTCACTATCTCATATTTTGACTTCTGGAGAGTGGAGAAACCAACCCTACCTGCTTCCCAACTACCATGCTCCTCCCCTCTCCTCCTTTACAGCCCCAAGATTATCTCTTCCAGGAAGTTTTCTCTAATTAACCCCAGCCTGTAGCCATAATTCTTCAGTTCAATATTAAAAAAAAAGGCAATGAAAGAGTAAAGGGTAATAAAAAAGAAAGAAAAAAATCTACTTACTCAGGGGAATCGAGCACCTTCTCAAGGTGTGCCCTTTACTTTTGCTGGATACAAGAAATAGAAGAAAAAACCCTCTTGCCTTTAGAGGCTTTACCTAAGAAGAACCTAAGTAGCATGAGAGATTCCAAAAAATCAATTAGAGAACAAGACCATGACCACGTAAAACCAAGGCCTTCGTGTTTGTATGGGGTGCTTTTCTTTCACCTTGAAAAATCATAGAATGCTTGAAATTCCTCTGAATCCAGGAGCTCCCTTGACATGGATGACGTGTTCATTGGTCCTAGTGCCCCAAATAGACTTATGGAGGCTGTGCCATATAAGAGATAGAGATCTGAATTTGGGATTGGGGGAGCTGGGTTTGAATCCTCACTGTTGCCTCCTATTCACAGAGGTGAGAGGGAAGGTGTTTTGTAACCTTAAAGCACAGCAAGAGCTACTATGGAAGTGAGTTATATGAGAGAGACTAGATCTGTAACTTGATTGGTGTGGGGAGCTCCTTTAGGAAGAAAGAAACTCCTTGTACTAAATGAAGCAACTTGTTAGAAACTTGCCTATCAATCAGTAATTAAATTGGAGAAATCTCATTTCCCCGTCGTAGTTACTCATATCTTTATTAAATCCTATAATTTCAGGATTAATTAAATATTAATAGTTACTGAATGGACAGCTCATTAACAATGAAATTAAAAAGTAAATAGAAAGCACCTACTAGGTGCCAGACACCAAGGTAAGCATAAGCAGAAGATATTTCCTCCCCTCGAGAGCATTGAGAGATGAAGTGACTTGCTCAGAATAGTACCCATCCATATGTCAAATGCTGGTCTCCCTGACCTCTTTTACTAAATGTTATAAGGAATTTTATTTGTCTCACTCTGGCTCTTTAAGAGCAGAAGTCTTCTTAATAGAACTCCATCTCTTTAAGAGAAAACTATAAAAGAGGAAGAGTGTTCAGATGATGTATAGAAAAAAATAATTTAGAACACATAAGGCAAAGCCATTAAATTTTTTTTGTTTAAACCTTTACTTTCTATTTCAGTAACAACTCTACTACAGAAAGGCAAGGGCTAGACAAATGGAGTTAAGTGGCTTGTCCAGGATCACACAGCTAGGATATGTCTGAGGTCAAAATCGAACCCAGATCTTCCTGACTCCTGGGCTGGTGCTCTAGCCACTGTGTCACCTAGCTGCCTCAGAAAAACATTCTATGTTTACTATTACAGTTTCCAATTTTATTTAGTCCTACTACATTCTCATTCAGAAGTAGGCTATTCCCCCCCCCCAAGTATGTATTATGAAAGGCCTTGGGTTTTTTGAGCTTTGTAAAATGAAAGTGGGAGCCATCCATTGGCATTCAGACGTATTCTCACTCACACTTGAGAACAAAGGTTCTTGTTCATTGACATCAGAAAATTTTGATAAAATAATAGTCTTAATTATTTTTCTTAGTTAGAAAAATTACTTTCTCAGTGTCACTAGGCTTGGAAATAGAAAAATCAGCTTTAAAAGCCAATGTACAAATATATTAGCTTCATATGTATGGCTCTCTTGATCAAAAGATCAAACCAGTTTTGCCCCAGGCAACTTAGTTTTGCTTAGCAGAGAACAGAAAGAATACTTGGGAAGAAGAGTTGCTGGGATGGTAAATATTTGTGTGAGTAGCAACCAGAGAGAGATATCTGTCTGACAACACCTTTGAAGGACTGTGGAGGAGAGCATGCCCAAGTATGCCAACACAGTGACTTCCATTTTTGACATAGGGAATGGGAGAAGGGAAAGAAAGATGAAGGAAAGTATTCATCTAGAGAGGTGTTAGAGCTGGGTCTTGGGAGTGAGCATTTGAATCTTCTTCACTCTGGAGGTGGTAGGTAGAGTCAGATCCCTTTTACAAAAGTGTCTGACTTCTCAGCTTTCAGAGTCAAGAGGATTATTATCTTCCAAAAGCAATTCAAAGATTTGTTTCTCTCTGCACTTGGAACAATTTTTTTCATTTCTGGATGAGAAATTATTCCCTTCTTAATAGCTTTGTAAAGAGGACAAGGTTGCTTGAGAGGCAGTTTGTAGAGTTGTGTTGAATTTAAAATCAGAAAATCTGGACTTTATTTCTAGTATTGCTTTCTACCAGTTATTTGATCTTGGGTAAGTTAAGTCACTTCCGAGTCTCAGTTTCTTCATCTGTAAAATGAAAATAATATCTACCCAACTTTCATCAAAATGCTCTTGTAAAGTGTAACTGGGTTACATGAGTGACCAGCCTCACTTATGGGTTACCCCTCTGCCTGCTACTTGACTCATTCCCATATTTAATCTTATCATCATAAGCTCTAGGGTAATTCAGATATATGTTTGTATGTGTATTTCCTCAATAATATTTTAGCATTTCTCTTAGTCATTTAAGCTCAACCAAATTCATCAAATATTGCATATTTAATAAACTGGAGAAATCTCATTTCCCAGTAGTAGTTACTCATCTCTATTAAATCCTGTAATCTCTTAGGATTAATTAAATATTAAAGTTACTGAATAGACAATTCAAGTAACAATGAAATTTATAGTGAAACAAATTCCCAGATAGTTATTTAAAGTATTTTAGCAAAGAGATTGATCACAACGCACCACTAGCAGCAGCACAAAACCTTCATTATAATGGCAGATGATTTCCTTTTACTTTTTTTTAAACTCTTTTCTGTCTTAGTAACACTATAGAAAGGCAAGGACTAGACAGAGTTAAGTGACTTGCCTAGGGTCACACAGTTGGAAGAATCTGAGGTCAGATTTGAACCTTCTGACTAGGTCCTCCCTTCACTTTGAAAGCCATTATTCCAAATAATTTAATTCACTAAATATTGATAACATCTTTGAAAGAATTCTCTTTGTGAGAGAGGTTATAAAAGACTCCAACCTGGGTCTTGAGACTCCTAATTTGATACTCTTTTCACTAAATTCAGAGATGCCCAATATAAGAATGATGCTTCATTATCTGGAATTTATGGTTTGACTTAATACTTCAGATGAAATAATGACAGGATGGCAGGACAGGGATCAACATTTAGGAACAGAGGTTAGATAGTGAGGGTAACCCAGGTGTAAATAGTAATTGGATATCTATATACATATATAATTAGAAAAATAGAAAAACTGTAAGTGTGTGTGAATGGTAATAGGATAATGGAATAAAGGGTGAAGGATAATGCATTATTGATGTTATTAAACCTTAGTCAAGACTTTGAAGGGAGAAAAGTAAGACCAGCATAAGCCCTGGGCTTGGAGAATACCAATGGGTTGTATTTTGAGAAAAGAATTTCAGGGTCCTGGAACCTGGAGGGAGATTGTGGTGAGAGCAAGGAGAAGATTGTAGGAACTGAGCAGGTGGATAAATTGTGAAGGATTAGAGGGAGGGAGGAAGCCAGGAGGTCCCTAAATATGGGGTAAGGTTTGGAGTGGAGAAGGATCCCATGAGGCAGGTGCTGAACTGGAGAGAGGAGATGGAGATTGTGTAAAGGTGAAATCAGGACCTGGATAGGGGATCTAGCCAGGTGGAGTGAACCTGAAAGGAGAGATTGCTCAGTTATAGCAACTGTCTAAAAAAGTTCTTAAAAAAAATGTTGGTGAGGTTCAAGGACTCCAACCCTCACCCAGTCTGGCAGAATATAATAGAAGTCACACTCAACCCCTGCTTTGATGTGACCTTTGGCCAATTAATTACCTTCCATGCTGTTTCCTCATCTGAAGAATGAAAAGATTATAATACATAATCTCTGAGGCCTCTTTCGGTTCTAAACCTATGATTCTTGATTTTATTTATCTAATAGTGGTTTCTCCCTCAAGTGTATGGATCCTAGGATAGAACTGGTAGAGTCAAAGGCCTTCCAATCCAACCCTTTCATTTTATATATGAGAAAACTGAGGCCAAAAAAAGTCAAATTACTTACAGGGGACAGTTAGGATTTGAACCTTCATTCTCAGACTCCATGGCTAAAAGTTTATACTGTATAGAGCTTTATTTAATAATTTTTTCACCGTTCACATTTTATTGACGTTTTATTTTAACATTCCAGACATTTACAAATTATACCCACTCTGAGAGATCTCTTGTAATAAAGTAAAACAGTTAAGTAAAACTTTCTTAGTGAATCATTTGACAGTGTATGGCACATTTCACATCCCTAGCACTCCCCAACCCAACTCTATTACTAAAAAAAAGTGCAAAAAACTATTTTATCTCTTTCCTACCCTTTACCCCGCCTGACTAGAAAAAGAAGAAAAGAAAAAAATATATGGTAATAAATATACATAGTCAAGTAAAAGAAATTCCCGGTATGGCTGTATACAAAAATATGTCTCGTTCTGCATCTTGAAAATCCATCTTCTCTCTGTCAGTGATAGTATATTTCATCATCATTCCTTTAGTCATGAGTAGCTACCATATTGATCATAGTTCTTAAAGGTTTCAAAGCTGTTTTTCTAGTGTCGGTATTGTATAAATTGTTGTTCTGGTTCTTCATTATTTATTAGTTTATAAAAGTCTTCAAAATTCTTCATTTTAATTTTGATTTAATAGTATAGATTCTTCTATACTTCTGTTATATACTTCACTCTTCATCAGTTTATCTAAGTCTTTCTGTGCCTTTTTGAAACTATCTATTTCCTTGTTTCTTACAGCACATTTAATATTTTATAACTTACTCAGCCATTTCTTAACTGATTAGCATCTCCTTAGTTTTTTGCTACCACAGAAAGAGCTGCTAAAAATATTTTTGTACATAAAAGGGCCTCTTTCTCTTTCTTTAATCTGTTGCATATAGGCCTAGCAATGATATATGTCAAAAGGTACACACTTTAGTAACTTTTAGTCTATAATTCCAAATTGTTTTCCTGAAGGGGTTATATTTATTCACAGGTCCACCAATAATAGTTTATCAGTATACTTGTTTTTGCCACAGCTTCTCCTAACATTTATCATTTTCCTTTTTTTTTTGTCAAGCAAAATAATAAAAAGAAATGGAAATGAAGAGGGTCTAAGAGTGCCAGATCACAAACAATATTACCAAGCAGTAATTATTAAAACAATTTAGTATTGTTTAAAATGAGATTAATTAGTGGGAAAGATTAGGTTTACAACATACAGAAGCAAATGTACCTGATACCCTAGCGTTTAAAATCCAAAGGTCTTAACTACTGAAATAATACGTACGCACTATTTGACAAAAACTGCTGAGAGAATTAGACCAGCAATATATGGAAGAAACTAGATGTAGACCATCACTTTACCATTTATTCAAAGATATGTATCAACTGGAAAAAGGTCACATCATAAATAAATTGGAGAAATAGGGGGGCAGAAAATTACCTCTCAGATCTATAAATAGGAGAAAAGTTCATGACCAAACAAGGAATAGAGAGGGGATTACAGAAGATAAAATGGATAATTCTGATGACATAAATTATGCAAAAACAAATCTAGAGGTCTATCTAAATTATAAAGACTTCATTTTCAAGATATAGGAGAAACTTGTTCAAATTTTTAAGAAAAAGAACTATTTCCCAATTGATAAATGGGCTAACAATATGGACATGTAGTTATCTTGGGGGGGAGGGGGAAGAACATTTGCTATCTGCAGCCAAATGGGAAAAAAATGCATAAAATCACTACTAATCAGAAAAGTACATCAGTAAGCAAATTTAGACTTTCAAAAAGGATAATGAATACTTTTGGAAAATTCTCCTAAAATATTATCTTTAAGAGAGCCTTGGAATATACTCTGCCTGGGAAGAGGATTTCATATCATTTTATTCTCACTTCATGCATAATTAAGCTAGAGATTAGGAAATCCCAATCAGATTCCTTTCTAATATGAGGGCCATGGAATAGGAAGCAAATTTCCTTTTGCACACTTTTCTTGGGACTTAGTCTTGTAACACTGATCAGGGGTCAGAGACTGTGGCCCATGTCATTCACAAATCTGAGCATTTATCCAAGAATCAAAATGCTGGGGAGAGGGAAGGTCAGAGCCCAAATCAGGAAAAACAAGAATGCAGACGGAGTTTTAGCCGAGATCCAAATACCATTGTTTCAAGTCAGTTTTTAAGGACTGAAGAAGATGGAAGGAGATGGATGGCTAATTGTATCCATGAAGTTAGGTCCAACTACTTTTCTCCCCCTAACAAAAAAGGAACAAATGGTTATAGTCAATTAAAATTTCTTTTTGACCATGTCCAAAAATATGTTTCATTCTGTACCAAGGCTATTATGAATGTAGGAGGTTGAGTAGCATGCTTCATCATGAGTCCTCCGGAATCATATTGGCCATTTTGCTAATTTGAGTTCTTAAGTATTTCAAAGTTGTTTGCTCTTCTAGTGTTGTACTTACTGTATTCATTGTTCTTTTGGTTCTACTCCTTACGTTTTGCATCTGTTCATACAAGTCTTCCCAGCTAACACTGCTTTTGTTTTATGTATTAATTTTTGCTCTTTTAAATTTAGCTATTTAATGAATTAATATATTTTTCCATGGTTTCATGATTCATATTCTTTCCCTCCCCTTCTCTTCCCTCACCCCTCCCATAGCCAAGTGAGCAATTCCACCAGGTTTTACATGTATCATTGATCAAGACCTATTTCCATATTATTAATATTTGTAATAGAGTGATCATTTAGAGTCTATATCCCCAGTCATATCACTGTGATCAAGGAAATTAACACTGCTTTTAAAGGGTGGATGCTATTTAAAGGGTCTGGCTTTCCTGAAAGCTATGAGAATCCCGATACCTAGCCAAATAGAAGGGCATTAAAAAAAACCAAAACATCCAATTCAACCTCTCTTCTCTTAAAAATGAATACATGGAGACTAGGAAAGTTAAGTAACTTTATCTAAGGTCACCAAGATAATAAGAGCATAGTATAAGGGGGAAAGCAGTGAAAGCTGGAATAAAAGGATCTGGGTTTATATCCCAACTCTGCTTCTCAATGACTGTAATCTTGAGCAACTCAGTTCATCAATTTGGGACCCAACTGCTTTATCTTTGAAATGAAATAGATTCAGCTCAGTGAAAGAGTGGGATATTAGGGGATAGAGTGCCAGGAACACTCAACTTCCTGAGTTCCTATCTGGCCTTAGACATTTACTGGCAGTGTGACCCTGGGGAAGTCTCTTAACCATATTTGCCTCAGTTTCCTCATTTATAAAATTATCTGGAGAAAGAATTGACAAACTATCCCAGTGTCTTTGCCAAGAAAACCTCAAATGGGGCCACCAAGAGTTGGGCATGACTGAACAGCAACAAATGAAACAAATCAGTTAAATTAGATGATTTCTAATTGATTTTCAGGTTTTAAACCTTGTTTGTTCAAGCCTTCTGTCTCTCTCTCCCAGTACTATTTCCACTATGCCATGATGTTGCCATATCAGAGAAGAACCTACATTTCTTGGTTCCTAGAATAATAGTCCTCTATGTCATAGAACTCATCCATCATAAATTGCATAATGGAACAGGTTATCTGCCATACCCATTTACTTTAATCATGTCATAGAATAAGTTTAAGGTTACCCCAATAGGCCTTCTAGAAATCCAAGTCTTAAATTTTTCTGCCTTTATCACTTTCCCTCAAGTTTATTGGCTTTACTCAAAATAGAATGGGCAATTTGTAGTTGTAGAAAAAGAAGGAAAGAAAAGAAAAAGAAAGAAGGAACACTACTGGCGATGAGGGGGAGTGGGTTTAAGTCTTAGTTTTGCTAACAACTTGTGTGATGTTGGGAAAGTCACTTCTCTGAGCCTCAGATTCCTTCTCTATAAAAAGAAAAGGTTGAATTAGAGGATTTCTAAAGTCCCTCCTAGCAATAACATTGTAGAAATTTTGTGAGTCTGATCCATTGTTAGTTACATTCTAATTATAAAACATTTCTAAAAAGGTTTCATGATTATATATATATATATATTCTAATGCCATGTAATTAGAAGTTATAATTAATATTCTAGATCTTTAAGCAGTCATATGTAGTTTTTTAAAATGACTATAGGTTTGAAAAAACAAAGTGTTTTGGGGAGGAAGAGCCATCACCAAAATATACAATCTAAGCTAAAAGATGAGTCTTTTTGGATAATAGTTTTTCATTTGTAACTGTCCCAATACTTGCTGCTGTTCCTGGAATTGCTTAAAAATAATTATTTCTTACAGTGCTTCCATAATGATGTCTTTCCTTTCTGAACCAGTGCCATACCAGGAAGGTTTCCATTTTCCTTTCCTAGCCAACTAGGACAGCCAACATGTCTAAAACTGAACTCATTAGTTTTCCCCCTAACCCTTGCCTCTTCCTAATTACATGTTGAGCGTATCACCATTCTCCTAGTCATCCAGGCTTATGTCCCAAGTGTCATCCTTGAATTCTCACTCTCATTCCTCCTACCTCACATATCCACTCAGTTGCCAAATTCTTCCTAACCTCTCTCCAATCCCTTCTTTCCTTTGATACTGCCACCATCCTGGTTAGAGTTCTCCTCACCTTGTGCTTGTTCTATTCCAATAGCCCGCTGGTCAATCTCCCTACTTAAAATAGCTTACCACTCTCCTCCTTTCTCCACTCAGCTGTCACACTGATTTTCTTAAGGCACAAGACTATGTTATCCCTTTCCCCTGGCTTCCAATTAGTCAACTTCAGGATGCTTGCTACCAGGATCAAATAGAAAATCCCATTTGACCTTAAAAGTCCTTGATAATCTGTTCTTTTCCTATTTTTTCAGTCTTATTATACACCTTATTCCCCATCACCAATACCTCCTGCCTTCAGTCCTCACATTGCCATCTCCCTCTCCCCCTCTCCCCTTCTCCCCCTCTCCCCTTCTCCCCCTCTCCCCCTCTCCCCCTCTCCCCCTCTCTCTCTCTCCCATTCTCCCTCCCCCCCCTCTCCCCCCCACTTACCTTCCATCTTAGAATCAGTATTGTATATTGGTTACAAAGCAGAAGAGCAGGAATGAAGGCAGAGAGAGATTAAGTGACTTGCCCAGGGTCATATAGCTAGGAAATATGTGAGACCAAATTTGAACCCAAGACCTCCTGGCTCTTAATCCACTGAACTACCTAGCTGCCCTCTGTGATCTCTCTTATCTTTGACTTTTGGCTTCCCTAGCTTCCTTTAAATCTCAACTAAAGATCCACCTTCTATAAGAAGTCTTTCCCACTCCTTAATCTTAGTGACTTCCCTCTGATATTATCTTCAATTTATCCTGTGTATCTTGTTTGCAGACAATTGTTTGCATGTTGTCTTTCCCATTAGCTGTGAACGCCTTCAGAGCAGGGAGTTTACTGCCCTTTTTTTGTATTCCCACAGATTTAGCACAGTGCCTGGCACACAGTGGGCCCTATAAATTTACTTTAAGTGTGCCATAGAATACTTTAGGGTTACCCCAATGGACCTTCTGTAAGCTTGTCAACTTGACACACACCAGTCCCACAGATACCTGCTTATTCTGGTAGGAGTTGTTGGCAGCAGCAATCAACATGTAGATGTTTGTTAATTAACAGGATGCGCTGGATAGCCATCTTTCAACCCTTCCTTAAAAGAACTTGCATTCAGGGCTGCAAGGTAGCATAATGGATTGAGTGTCAAACCTGGAGTCAGGAGAACTGGGGTTCAAATCTGGCCTCAGACACTTCCTAACTGTGTGACCCTGGGCAAGGCACTTTATCCTGTTCTCCCAGCCCTTGCCCTTCTGTTTTAGAGTTGTTCCTAAGACAGAAAATAAGGGTTATTTAAAAAAAAAGCCAACAACAACCTTGCATTCATTTATTCCCAAATTCATTCAACACATATTCATTTCCTGCTACATATACTGCACTATGCCAGGGATTGGGAGGGATAGGAAGAGAACTAGGACATAGCCCCTTGCCCTTCTGGAATTACAGTGTACTAGGGGTGTTTGGGTAATTAGTACATAGATAGAATGGAATAAGTGCATAAGAATAATGCAAAGCATCATGCCAGAAAAACGAGGGAGAGATAACATTCTGACTCTTTCCAAGACAGTAAACACTAAAGAGAAACTTTTCCCTACTTGCAAAATGACCTCGTAAGTCTGGTGGCATTTGTCAGGAGCGGTGAAGACAACAGATGTTGTGCCATGTGGTTTGGGCTCTTTGTCTTGGTTACAGAAATGAAGGAGTGGCCCCAGACATGGTAAGCATGTAAAAGAGTATTTGAGTCCCACAGGGATAATAAACTCCTTCCCTTCAAATCTGTTTCAGCAGGCCAACAAGCATTCATCAAACATTTGTTGTGTTTAAGGCACATTATCCGATATGAAGACAATGAAATACAGCCCTGCCCTTAAGAAGCTTACATTGGGCAAGATAAAATATATAAACAGAGAAGGACATATGTGATAATTTTTCTAAAGGGAGAGAGGGATCCCAAATGGCTTCCTGGAGTTGAACCCATTCTCTAATCAATCTAGGGTTTCTAAATGCTCAGCAGAAGGGAGCAGGGAGTGCATCTTGTGCCCAAAAGGCCCAACTGTGATTTCCCCTCTTTCTACATTTTAAAATCTTAAAAAAAATGTTTTAGCTTACTTTTGTACCTGTATATTTGTGCCAGCTTGAAATCAGAGTGGGCCTAATTGGATCTTTGCATTTTGGGTATAGTGCATTAATCTATCAATCAATCAACAAGCATTTATTAACCACTTACTGTATACCAGGCATTGCGTTTAGCAAATGGGGATGTGAAAAAAGACAAAACCAGTTCTTCCCAAAGTCTTACATTCTAGTAGGGGAGACAAAATAGAAATAACTAGGTGAGAACAAGAGTCATACAGGGTAGATGGAAGATATCCTTAAAGGGGAAGGTTCTGGCATTTAGGGGCATCTGAATGGCCCTTCTGCAGAAGATAGTATTTGAACTGAGCCCCAAAGGAAGCCAGTGATTGTGAGAAGCATGGTGGAGAATAACCAGTACAAAGAAGGGAGATGTGGAAGGAACTAAAAGTAGGCCAATGTGGTTGGATCAAAGACCCAGCACCCACTTTGTATGGATGGATCTTGCCTCCCTGCTCCCCCTGTGGAGTAGAGGACTTTTCTGTGGGTGAGGGAAAAGTCTATCTTCATAGAGGATCAAACCAGTAGGAAACTGCTGTGTATTTGAGATTGCTGTTCACTTGTGACTCTTTGTGATCCCATTTGGGTTTTTCTTGGCAAAGATACCGGAGCAGTTTGGCATTTTCTTCCCTAGCTCATTTTATGGATGAGGAAATTGAGGCAAACAGGGTTAAGAGATTTTTCCCGGGACACATAACTAGTAATAAATATCTAAGGCTAGATTTGAACCCATGAAAATGACACTTCACAGTAAGAGCAATAATGTATGATGGTCCACTGTGAGTGACTTAACTATTATGAGTAATGCAAGGATCCAGGACAACTTTAATGAACTCGTGGCTAAAGGCTATCTGCCACCATAGAAGGGTGCAAACTAAAGCATACCATTTTTTGCTTTATTTCCTCCATGAGTTTTTTTTCTTGTATATGTTTTCACAATATGACAAACATGGAAATATGTATTGCATGATAGTACATGTATGATCTGTTCTATATCATATCAACTGCTGTCTCAGGGAGAGGAGAAGGAATGAGAGCACATGGATTGTAAGATGTCAGAAAATGATTATTAAAAATTGTCTCTTTGTGTAAAAAAAAAAAGAAAAAAGAAACAAATGATGAAGCTTCCTGACTCCAGGCCCAGCATGCTCTCTATTTCACCACCTAGCTGCCCCCCTGAATTCAAGGACAAGCCCCTTATTCAGTTCAACAATGCTTTATTGATGATCAGGTGCCCAGCATTATAACAAAGCACTGTGGTTGATGCTAAAGAATTCTATAATAGCTCACATTTCCTTGCACTTTACTGTTTGTGAAGCATTTTCTGTCCAAAAGGACTGTGGAGTAAGTAGTATGAAGTTAGTTTAGAGATGTGGAAATGAAGACTTGGAGATTAAGAGATTGCTCAAGATCATAAAGCTAGTAAATGTTAAAGCTGGAATTTATATCCAGATTTCTACTCATTCCAAGTCCAGCATTCCTTTTGCACTCTCATGGCTATCACTTTAAATTAACGACACAGTTTCTGCTCTGCAAGAACTTAGAATTAAACGAGAGAGTCCATTTTCTATGCTTCTGCTCCCATACTGTGGAATACAGGTGGGGAAAGATGTAAAATCTTGCAGACTCAGCCCATTGGAAAGTCCTCTTTCTGACTTAATGGGTGTCTTCCTTTGAGTTTAATATTTCTGTTATAGGTCTCTTGTTGGTTATATAGTAGCCCATTCTTTTTTTTTAACTCTTTCTTAATAACAACTCAAGTCAGAAGGGCAAGGGGTGGGCAAACAGAGTTAAGTGACTTGCCTGGGATTACACAGATTTGAACCTAGGTCCCCCCAACTCCAGACATGGTGCTCTATCTACTGTAGCTATCGGTCCTTGAGAAGGACTGGTCTAGACCTTTCTTCCTCCTCAGTCCACAACTCTGTCCCATAGTGCACTCTTGGGAGATGCTACCTTTCATTTTGCTTGAGAGGATTGAGTCTATCTAATAGAAATACCTAATAATCTACCTGTTTCTGTATTTGTTTTCTCATTTTTGAGCTTCTCTGCAAGAAAGGTTTTCAATTATGTCCTAGCTCCTAACTCATCCCAGTTACTACGGGCCCTGTTCCCACTCTTCTTTCCTTCCTTTTCAAGGGGATCTTGCCCTATCTGTCTTTGACGACTCCAGGACTGGTCTTGGCAGAAATACCAGCATACACCCAATAGAATTCTTCTCTGGCCAAAATTCTGAGCGTGGTTTCCTGGGGTTTTTAGAGGATTCAGTCCTACCCAGAAGTAGACAAAAAGTTGGCCTGCTTCCAGGAGGAGACAGTCTGAGGGAGCGAAACTTGAACTTGGCACAAAAAGGATAATGGAGAAATGGAAAAATGGCTCCACATTCACATTTTTCTCTTTATGCTGAAGGCCCCTTAACTACCTACCAGAGTGGGTAAGAGGCTGAGCTTGACAAGCTTGCACCCCCAAATCCAATGGTATTTTTTCAACCCTTATTCTCTCCAATTTCTCTATGGCACTTAGCCAGGTCAACTCTGCCTTTGGCTTCTGCTGCCCTGAACTTACAGGATTGTCTTCCTGTTATTCTGACTGGCCCTTTTGCTGGTTCTTCCTGACAAAATTGTTGGTGTCTAAGGTGCAATTCTTGGCTCTCAGCTCTTCCATTGGTAATTGTCTCCTTAGTGCACCAGACCTGCTGTCTCATGGATTCAGTGGCTTGGTGCCGTAGGTAGAATGTTGAATTTGGAGTGAGAGGATCTGAGTTTGTCATAGGCAAGTTGTGGGAGTTCGGTAGCTTCTGGTGTTTGATTTTAGTGGAAAAATTCTGGGACTAGAAGTCAAGGAGGTCTGGGATTTAGTTCCAATTCTGCCATTTTAAAAAATGGCCATATAGCTTCCCCTACCCCAAACCCTTAATTTCCTTCCTTTTTAGGATCAATACTGTGTATTGGTTCCAAGGCACAAGAGTGGTAAGGCCCAGGCAATGGGGGTTAAGTGACTTGCCCAGGGTCACACAGCTAGGAAGTGTTTGAGACCTGATTTGAACTTAGAATCTCTGGTCTCTAGGCCTGGTTCTCAATCCACTCGAGCCATACAGCGGCCCCCCATATATCTTTTTGTTAAAAATGATGCCTGCTCTAGTGGGTGGGAATAATGGGAGATATCTGGAAATTTTTATGGAACAAACAAAAAAATTGAAAAAGAAAGTAAATATCTTTTAGGTTAATGTTTGCCTTCCCCTCTAATAAAGAAGGGAAAAAGTTAAACAAAAATAACATTTTGAAAATATCTGATGTTATAGTCCAACTTTGCCTTTTGCAAAGAAGTAGAGGCAAAGTGTCTTCTCATATCCTTTTTTGGGGCTGAAGTTGGCCATTGTTATTTCACTGCATTGTACTTACTGTTAGAGAGAGAGAGAGAGAGAGAGAGAGAGAGAGAGAGAGAGAGAGAGAGAGAGAGAGAGAGAGAGAGAGAGAGTTTTCATTTTTCTTTATTAAAGAAATCCCTTACCTTCTGTATTACAATCAATCAATACTAGGCCTGGCTCTCTATCCACTCACTTGAGCCACATAGCTGTCCTTATTTCTCTATTTTTAAAATTTAATTATTTGTTACATTTAAATACCCAATTAATTGCCTGCCTCCCTCTCTTCCCTCTATCAATTAGTTATTTTAAAAATATTTTATTCTTCCCCAATTCAAATGATTTTTTAAAATAATATTTTATTTGATCATTTCCAAGCATTATTCATTAAAGACAAAGATCATTTTCTTTTCCTCCCCCCCACCCCCCAAAGCCGACGCGAGATTCCACTGGGTGTCACATGTGTTCTTGATTCGAATCCATCAAATGATTTTTTAAAAATTAAAACTCTTACCTTCCATCTTGGAATCAATACTGTGTATTGGTTCCAAGGCAGAAGAGTGGTAAGGGCTAGGCAATGGGGCTTAAGTGACTTGCCCAGGGTCACACAGCTGGGAAGTAGCTGAGGTCATATTTGAACCTAGGACCTCATGTCTCTAGGCCTGGTTCTCTATCCACTGAACTACTTAGCTGCCCCCTAAAATGATTTTTTTAACATTCTTTTTTTAATTAAGATCTTCAAATTCTCTCCCTCCTTTTCACCCTTTCTTCCTTGCCCCCCCCCCCACTTCTCCTCCCCTTTGAGATGTGAGAGAATCTGATATAGATTTTACATGTGCAATTATCTTTAACTTTATAGGCCTCCTGTATACAGTTTTCTTGGTTCTATTCACTTTGTATCCATTCATGTAAGTATTTCCAAACCTTTCATTTAACATTTTTTGTAGCACAGTAACACTACATTCGTAAACCAGACACAGTTTGTTGAACTGTTACTTAATTGATAGGCATCTTCTTTGTTTCTAGATTTTTGCTACCATGAAAAGTCCTGCTAGAAATATTTCAGTTAATATATGGGGTCTTTCTTTTTGTCCTTGTCTTCCTTGGGGATTATTCCTGGCGGTGGATTCTTTGGGTCAAAGGATATGGACATTTAAGTCCTTCTTTTCCTTGCCACTGATTTCTTATGTGAATTTGGGAAAGTTATATTCCTAAGGCTCCAGCTTCCTCCTCTGTAAAATGCGGGAGTTGATTTAATAATGATCTTTAAGGTTCCTTCCATTCCTAATATTCTGGGATTTCCTTGTAGGTGTTTTACCCGAAGTCACTGGAATGTAGTGTATAGGATAGCTTTTTCCCAAGTATGTTGACCATTGCTGGACCCTGGTCACGCCTCTGTGCCAGGCTCCTGCTTTTTAAATTAGTGACTGCCCAATCTAAACTTGATTTCTATTCTTCCTTAAGCAGAAGCCTGCTTTCTAGTATCAACAAGCATAATTCTTCATCCTTTCTCTCTCATTCTGATTTTCACTGAAGGTTTTTAAACTGCTTTGCATTGCTATCTAGCAATCACCTCTAATGAACTATATCTTTCTAAATGAAGAATTACCTTGTTAATAAAATTTGGAGAGGCATTCAAGAAGATGGAAACAGTTTGAATAAACTGTGAACTGAATAGTCAATGCTTGACTAGTTTAGCTTTAAATCTAATAGGAGTTTACTTCCTTAATAAAAGTAAAGAATTTTGTAGTTCAATTATATCTGTCTCCATTTATTTTCTTTTTACCTATGAATTCATAGGATCAAAGAATTTAGAGCTGCCAAAGGCTCTTAGAAATTCCTTAGACCAGGGGCAGCTGGGTGGTTCAGTGGATTGCGAGTCAGGCCTAGAGATGGGAGTTCCTAGGTTCAAATCTGACCTCAGACACTTCCCAGCTGTATGATCCTGGGCAAGTCACTTGACCCCCATTGCCTAGCCCTTACCACTCTTCTGCCTTGGAGTCAATAACACAGTATTGACTCCAAGATGGGAAGGTAAGGGTTTAATTTAAAAAAAAAAAAAGAAAGAAAGAAATTCCTTAGACCAACTGCCCCAATTATTTTTTTAATTTTCAAATTGTATACTTACTATCAAAACCAATTTATTATACATGCAAAATAAGGAATAAAATTGTACCTAAAACCTCTAGTATGTAACAAGTAATATAACCAAATAGACTAACAAACTGCAAACAATGTCTTTTTTAAATAAATTTTTTTCAATAAACAAAACAATGCTTTTTCTCCCTTCCACTTTCCCCCTATCATTGGGGAGAAAGAAAAATTGCCCTCCAAGGCAAACCCTTTCTACTTTGGGATAGCAGTAATTGTAAGGATATATATCTATATCTATATCTAATTATTTACACCAAAACTAAATTTGCCTCTCAGCAATTTCTATCTATTGTTTTTTCTTTATATATATATATATTTATAAGTATTTCTTAATATTAATTGAATGAAAAGTACTACACTATATGCATTTTAAAAAAGGCCCAAATATCATTCGCAGATGCAGTAAAACTATTTACAAAGGAACCACTACATCCTCTCACATCATCAATCTTAATATTCATTATTGCACCAATTCTAGCCCTTACCCTAGTCCTAACTATTTGAACTCCACTACCCATACCCCATACACTTATTGATCTCAACCTAGGCCTCTTATTTATTTTAGCCCTATCTATTCTTGCAGTTTACTTATTCAGGATGAGCACCAAATTCCAAATATGCCCTGATTGGAGCCCTATGAGCAGTCGCCCAAACAATTTCATATAAAGTAACACTAGTTATTATTTAACTCTTCATTATACTTATTAATGGTTCTTTCACCCCAAAACCCTAACAATTACCTAAGAAATCATATGATTAATTACTTCAACATGACCCTAGTCATAATATGATGTATTTCCACATTAGTAGAAACAAATGGAGCTCTTTGATCTGACAGAAGGAGAATCAGAACTTGTATCGGGCTTCAATGTAGAATAAATAAGCTGCAGGGCCATTTGCCATATTTTTTTCCTAGCAGAATGCACTAATATCATTGCAATAAATGCCGTAACAACTATCCTGTTTCTAGGTTCATCCTTCAACTATAGACTCTCTTACTTCAATACAATAAACCTTCATAATTAAAACAATACTCCTAATAGTAGCTTTCTTATGAACTTGAGCATCATACCCACAATTCCGATATGATCAAATAATATTCTTATTATGAAAAACCTTCCTACCGATTACACTAGTATTCTGCTCATAATTTATTTCTATTCCAATTGCACTATCAAAAATCCCCTCACAAATATAAGAAATATGTCTGACAAAAGAATTATCTTGACAGGATAAATTATAGGAATTTAAGTCTCCTTATTTCTAGAATAATAGGGATTGTACCTACATCTCAGAACTCAAAATTCTCTGTTTCCTTTACACTACATTCTGGAGAAGGAAAACTTTTTGCATCATATTAATTAGTATCATGTCCTTTTTCTACTTGTCAAGTCTTAGCTTAAAACAAAGATTTAAAAAATACAAAATAGTTCAACAAAACCAAATAATGTCTTTACCAAATATGACTAGAGACAATATACCACACTTCCTCAACTCTACAGTGAAGAAAGGTGATTTTTCTCAATTCTTTCTCCAGCCCAAACTTAGTTATTATAATTCTATAACATTTGTTTTTATCATTTTTCTGTTTACATGGTTTTGGCCATTGTGTATACTGTTTTAATGGTTCTCCTTGCTTCATTCTCTGAGCTCACATGAATCTTCTCATGCTTCTCTGAATTTTTCATATTCATCATTTCCTTCAGTGCAGCAACATTCACTATTGGTTTAGCCTTTCCCCAGTTGTTGGGCACCTACTTTGTTTCTAGCTCTTTGCTATCGCAAAAAATGCAATGGATATTTCAGAGTATTTTCTGCCTTTGACCTTCTGGGGGGGTACTTTCCTAGCATTGAGATCTTTGGGTCTAAGGGTTATAGGTATGTCAGTCATTTTGAAAAAGCATAATTCTAGGGGCAGCTGGGTAGCTCAGTGGATTGAGAGCCAGGCCTAGAGACAGGAGGTCCTGGATTCAAATCTGGCCTCAGACACTTCCTAGCTGTATGACCCTGGGCAAGTCACTTGACCCCCACTGCCTAGCCCTTACCAATCTTCTGCCTTGGAACCAATACACAGTATTGATTCCAAGATGGAAGGTAAGGGTTTTAATTAAAATAATAATGATAACAATAATAATAAACATAAAAGCATAATTCCAAATTGCTTTCTAAATATAATCTTCATACCAACAACATGGTAATGTGCTCTTCTTTCCACAAACCCTCAATATCTTTTGTTTCCTGTCAGTTTGCTCGTTTGAGGTGAAAGTTGTTCTGATTTGTCTGTCTTATTAGTGATATGTAATATTCTTTTATAAATAATTTGTCATTCCTCTCCTGAAATGCTATTTATTCATATCCTACTATCATTTAACTCATTAGGGAAATGCTGTTCAGGGTGGTGTAGTAGATAAAGCCCTGGGCTTGGAGTCACATTAGACCTGAATTCAAATACTAACTCAGATAATTAAGAGTTGTGTGACACACCATTTACCCACTGTCAGACTCGATTTCCTCATTTGTAAAATGGGATAATAATAGCATCTCCTTGGAAAGTTATTCTGAGGCTTAGATAACCTATGTAATGTGCTTACACACTTTAAAGCAATATTTAAATATTAGTCATATCATGGACAAAAAACCTTTACCAGAAACATTTGATGATGCAAAGTATTTTTTTTAAACCACTGGGCAACTTCCCTTCTTAGTCTACCTGCATTAGTTTTGTATATGAAAAAGCTTTTCAGTTTTATGTAATTTCAATTTTTTCTTCATGTCTTGTCATCTCCTGTTGCTTGGTTCTATCCACTCCCTTCCCAACTCTGAGAAGATATCTCAACCGAATTCAAAAACGATAGGTGATATATGTTTTAAGATACTGATGTAAGCTTTTTTTTGGAGGTTGGGGTGAATGCTGCTTCAGGGAGCCCTCTAGGAGGTTCACATTCTCAGTTTTATCCAACACTTTATTCTTGAGCTCAGTTGTTTTTGATTATTGCTAATGGGTTGTTCCTATTATCTGCTCCTTTTTAAATTAGTACCAAATTATTTATGGCTTTTTAATCTAGTTTGAAGTCTTGAAGTCCTATTTCCCCTTCATTGCTGCTTCTAAAATTATTTCTCTTGAGACCTTTTGTTCCTCCAAATGAATTTTGTTGTTTTATCTACTCTATAAAATATTCCCTTGATCACTAAATCTATAAATTTAGTTGGGAACACTAATCATGAGCAATGAATATCCTTTTGTTGTTTTATTCATTTTTCTATTTGTTTAAAGCAGTGATTCTCAAAGATTGGGCTGGGAACCTGGGATTCCCAAGGTCAAAACTATTTTCATAATGCTAAGATGTTTTAATTTTTATTATAGTAAATACTGAAAAAACGATTATAGAAAATATTATAGTAAAAAAATCCATGAAATGGGGTTCTCAATTTTTAAGAGTTCAAAGAGGTCTTAAGACCAAAAAGTTTGAGAACTGCTATTTTTTTAAAAATTCAGTTTTATTTTCAGTTCCAAATTCTCTTCTTCCTTCCTTTCTCCACAAACTATTAAGGAAGAAGAAAAATATAAATATGTATAGACATGCAAAACAAATTTCCTTATTAGCTAAGTGTTGAAAGAAAAAAAAGCAAGAAAAAGGGGAAAATAGGTTTCATTTGCATTCTGAGTTGATCAGTTCTCTTTCTGGGGGGTGACTAGCGCACCTTAGGGACTGGGGTGGATCATTGTGTTGGTCAGTTACCTAGTTTTCAAAGTTGACCATTTGGCAGAGAATTTCTTATTTCAAGAATGTTTTGCAATTGTGTTTATGTCTTATCTGTGTCTTGATTGATTGATTGCCAGATATTATATGAATTTTGTAGCTATTTTGCAGAGCATTTTCATTTCAAGCATTTCCTCATAGTTTTTTATTGTTATGTAGAAAGGCCTATAACTCTTATGAACTTATTTTGTATCCTACTTTTGTCTTCTCTTATCTAAAATTCACACCTTTAAATCTTATTGTTAGTTCTAACATTTTTAGAACCTCATCAAATGGTAGCAGTGAGGGGACATGCATCCTTGCTTTAATCCTATTTTTATTGGGAAATCTTTTAATATTTTCTGGTTGCAAATAATACTGGCTTTGGTTTTAGATTCTGTTATTTTATTAATTCCTTACTTTAAAAAAAAAGTTGTTTGTATTCTGATGTGGAAAAGAAGTAAGAAAAGCCACGTTACCAAAATTAAATATGAGAAAAGTAAGAGCAAAAAAATGAAGAAAATTATTCAAGATTACTCTGTTAAGCAGTATGCTAATAAATTTGAAGCTCAAGAGAAAAGCAGAAGTTTAAAATATCCAAACTAATGAAATGAGAATCAGTTAACCTAAAAGAAGTCAAAGAGGCCATTGAAAAACTGCCCTGAAAAAAAAAAAGAAGAAAAGATACCAGATCCAGCTGGATTCCCAAGCAAAGGCGGAAAACATAGAATGTGGTTACCCAACTCCTAGAATGCAAATATGCTTTGGCCCTGAAACCAAGCAGAGACAGAGACTGAGGAGGAAACTAGTATAATTGATACATATTGACACAAAAATACTAAATAAAATACAGCAGTATGGTAAAAGAATGATCTCTGTAGGATTTCTAAATGGAAGTCAGGGACAATTTAATACCAGGAAAACAATCAGTATACTGTAAACCTGGGTTCTGGCTCCTGGTACATGTTGGCGTCTTTCCAAAGTCTCTCTCCCTCCAGAGAGAGCCTGGGACTAGCTGCATGTCTCTTCTCTGAAAGCCACAAGCCAGAAAAGGAATCTCTCCTCTCCCAAGTTCTCTCCAACTCTGCCCCTCAGGAGGGCACAGAACCTTGAGTATCCTTCTATCTTCCAGTGTAGAGAGGCTTATGCAAATGTCCAGCTAGAACCCCAGACTATGTTCCTAAGTCATGTCAAAACATACAAAAAGAATAAAGACTTTGCTATCATTTAATGAGATGTAGAGAAAGTCTTCACAAAAGATAACACTGCAGTTCGACTTTTTTTAGGCTCTAGGAACAGAAATTTTTCTTCTGTAATGTGTTAAAAAGCGTACATTTAAAACCACAACATTGTAGTACATACAATGGAGAAACACTGGAAGGATTTCTATTAGAAACAGGTGCTAAACTGGAATGTTCACTCTTGCTGTTTCTATTTAACATAGTAACATAATTTTGGAAATAGTCATAGCAATTAGGTGTAAAGAAGAAGAATACACACTGGCAATGAAGAAGCTAAAATATTTCTCTTTGTATATAACCTGATTAACTACCTAGGAAACCTAAGATAGGCCGCCAAAAAATAATGGAGGTAATAAATGACTTTCAAGTAGCTGGTTGCAAGGTAAGTTCTTCCAAAGCATCTTTTTCAATAGACTATGCCGAAGAGTCAAGAGAGCCTGGAAGAAAAATACCCTTTGCAATATTTACAAAATTTATCAAATAATTGGACGTTGACCTCATCAGGGTATACCTATACAAAGCAGACTTCAAAATATCAAAAGGTAAGAAAAAGAAAAATAGTTGAAGGGGAACTTGTGCTATCAGATTTCAAATTGAATTATAAAACAGTAATTATCAAAAAAATTGTCTAGCACTGGAAAAATAACAGGGAAATAATTCACTGTAGGACAGAGTAGAGAACCCAGAAATAGAACACAATTTGTATAAAAGGTTAGTGTTTGATAAACCGACATTTAAAAAACAATAGAGAATAAAAACGAGTAGGAAAATTAGATGGTTTTACCCCACCCCTCCAAAAAAGATTTTGGCTCTGTTTCTCAGACTATATATTATACTAAACTCAACTGCATCAGCAGTCAAAATTTTAGAATCATTTAAAAGCTAGATAAAAAAGGAATAATATGTTTGTCTTAAGGAGAGAACGGACATTTTTATATTAAATTTTCTTTATTTCTTTTGTACTTAACCACATGAAAAGGTACTCCAATTTTCTTAGTACTTATAGAACCGAAACATCTTAGAGATACTAACTCTATTGCACTGGAATGGCAAAAAATTGTAAAATAAAATCCATATATATGTATATATATCCATATCTCAGGCACTCTGATACATTGCTGCGGTGATTGTAGACTAATGAAAATATCTGTCAGTATGCAACAAGAATCATAAAACTGATCATGCCTTTTGATCCAGTGATTGCATCGCTATACCTCCTTACCCCTCAAAAATCATAAAAAGGGGAAAAGACCCATCTGTACAAGAATATTCATAGCTGCCCTATTTATATCAATAGATTGAAAACATTTATGACCATCAGTTAGAAAATGAATGAGAATTAACTTAGATATAGTCCTATGATGAGAGGCTTCTTGGACTTAGATATAAAGTTGATTTGGGAGTAAGGAAGACCTTGGTTTGTATCCCATCTCTGAGACATACTGGTTGGATGACCCAGAGCAACCTCTTGGTGTCTTAGGAATCTAAGATTGTAAATCATATTGCAAGTGCCAATTGGTAGAGGCAGTTTCCTTAAGAGTTTCCTATGTGAACATAATTATAAATCTGATTCCCCATGTCCCTCCCCACCCCCTTTAATGTCATGGAATAGTACGTGCCATAAAAATCAATAAATATGAAGCATAAAAGGAAATACAGAGAGACCAAAAAAAGCAATGTAAAGCTTAAGATGGGAAAAACTAGAAGCATACCCACTTTGGTTATAATTACATAAAAACTTTTTAAAAGAGAAAAAGAAAAATTTTAAATAGAACTCACTTACTGGCTTGGAATTAAAAAAAAAAAAACATGCTGCAGGGGCATCTAGGTGGCAGAGTAGATACAGAGGGCCAGGGCTGGAATCAGGAGTGTCTGGGTTCAAATATGACCTCAGATCCTAGCTACATGACCTTGGGCAAGTCACTTATTGCCTATCCTTTCCCACTCTTCTGCCTTAGTATACTTAGTATCTGTTCTAAGATAAGCTAAAGTTTTAACAAAACATAACATCCTTTTGTTATTGTTGTTGCTTATTTATTTTGTTCTACTTTGTTAAATGCTAAAGGTTTTATGCAAGATATAATTTATTTCTTATATTTATTTTTTCCTTAACAATTGTTATTAAAAAGCTAAAAAAAGGCAAATAACTTTATAACCCCATATATCAGACCATTTAGTACTCTGGGATGTCATTTGTCTGGATGTGATGATTTAAACTTATCAAGGGCACCTTAATATTCTCTTATTAGCTCCCTACCCACTTTGGGTTTCAAATCCTTTTTTTAACTATACTGTATTTGTTTTGGTCCCTCCAGTCCAAAGATTTTTCTTTTTGGCCGAAAAAGCCAAAGCAAAGTAAAGGATTGTATAGTTCCACACTCTTTCCCAGTGTCAGATTTCATTGTCTCATTTTACCCATTTCAGTGGTCCTGTCCCTTATTGAAGACCATTCCTTCAAATGGAACTTAAACACAGAACAAAAAAGCCAACAGCAAAAACAAAAACCAAAACAAACTTTTTGTTGTCCTTAACATTGTTTGCCAGCCTTAGTATATTCTGAACCTTAGTGTTCTTGACATACTTCCTATAGGTCTGTGCCATGCGTCTTCCATTTTTCCTTACCTGTCTTAAAAAAAAAATCTACATTGAACACTGAGTTTCCTTTTTCCTGAGCATCCACTCAAGTCTTTTAAAACAATTCTCCCTTATCTCCTTATTGGGATTTTTTCTCTTTAACATTGTACATTAACATGTCTTTAACATTTTACTCTTGAGAGCTTCCCAATCTCTTGAACTGATTGATGTGTGTAAAATGTTAGGCCATCCACTCCTACCTTTCTTCTCTTTGAATTCTTTGAAAACTGCTTGCCGTATACCTGGAGTGCACGTCAGACTAATTTTAGCTCAATATTAGGAGCTTTTTTTTTTTTAACAACTAATGCTATCCAGCAGTGAAGCAAGTTGTTTTGCAAGTGCTGAGCTCTCTATCGCTGGAAGTGATTCAAGTAGAAATTATATGACCATCTGTTGGGAGGTCACGACCATATGAACTCTGGTTTCTTCCTACTCTAAAATGCCACGATTTTGTTTCGGTGCTCAGATAGGATATTCACAGTTGATAGGCACATGCAAATGTTACGTCCTTTCTAACCCAACTGAAATGTCTGCCAAAACTTACTGTCCCAAGACTAATGAGATTTGAATAAATTGGCCTATATACTCTTCTATGCACTCGCAGTTCCAGTTCTCTTCCATCCCATTACACTTGTGTACAATTACAGGAAGACCTCGGCAATTTTGCTTTTCATTTAAGAGTGTCAGTGTAGTTAATTATTCTCAGTATAATAACACTTCACCTAGGTGAAACTCAGCTATTCAGCAACCTCACCTATATGGAACACTGCCAGGAGCCAAGAAGTTTTAAAAAATGACTTTTGAGCAAATAAAGTAGATGCCACTGAATCCATGTGCACTAAAGTATGTTTGTGTTATTCATGGCATTGCTCCTTGAGTGACTCAAACAAACTTGATTATCTGGTTTCCACCTTTAAAGCAGGTTAGAAGTAGTAAATTAAATTAGGGTTAGAGAAGGTGCAATGGAAAGGTGAACTGACAGCAATGAGAAGTCATTCCTGTCGATGAGGTGGGAAGCAGAAAAAAAGACTAAAAGACAGATACAAGAACTAAAGCCAAAACAAAACAGTAATTGAGGCCCTGCTAGAATCTGTATAGATCTCAACATTTCAAAAGACATTACGGTATATCACTGTATTCAGTAATTGCTATTCATAAAGATGACATCAAATCAGCAAACAAAGATTATATTATATTGCTTACGCTCTGCTTAAAAGATAGGAGATGCATAACACAGTATTGAATTTTATCCAAAATGATTCAGATTTTGATAATTAAAGGGGTAAATTCCTAGCTCAATCCACTCTTTTCCTGAAATTTCCAAATAGCAGGTTTAAAAAAAATCAGCATATATTCAGAATATCAGCCTTAAGTTTCTCAGCTATTTCAGGTCGCAAGAGATTGGTATTCTGGTCTCAAGTTAAATCGTTTTTTATAACCACTGCACTTCATTTAATAACAACACAGTGACTTCACATTTCTTGCTGTGAGTGACTTGTGAGCAAGCCATAGAATTTAAAGCCAGAGGTGATCTTATAAACCCTTATTTTATAGATGAAGAAACAGAGGACAAATGTCTTGTTAATGATTACAAAGTCAGTAACAGAGCTGAGAATTTGAGATCCCAGATCCTGGGATGACACATTCAGATGGAGACACACCCACATCTCTTCTCTTTGCCCTCCTCATACCTCAGTTTTCTGAGACACAGTTAATTCATTTGCAAAATGGGCGGAACACTCGCACTAACCCATCTCATAGGGTTGTGGTGAGGAAAGCCCTTTGTAAACCTTAAAATGTTACATAAATATGAATTATTATAGCTTCCAGCAAAGTTCCAACATGAAGTTCCAGACAGTCATTTATGTAATATTCAGAAATGGTGACAGATGTTGAGTTAGGTTATCGTTTTGAAGGCTGCTTCTCTCTTCCCACCTCATACAGAGAAAACCTTTGGTGGCTCCAGGGTATACATATAATCCTCTCTTTCTCTTATATCTCTTTTTTCTCTGTGCCTTTGCACTGGCTGTCCCCCAGGCCTAGAACAAATTCCTTCCTCACCTCCACCTAGTAGAATTTCTCGTTTCCTTCAAGATGACTCAAGCAGCATTTCCTTCCATGAAACCTCTCCTGAAATTCCATCCTCGCTACCCTTCTTACACCTGCTAGTTTCCTACCTCCCAAACCATATTGTATTCTACTACTTTGTTTTTGTGTGTTTTTATTCTCTTTATATTGATTCTGAATATACTTACTGTAATTGTTGTGTCTCCCAGGAGAACATAAGCTCCTTGAGAGTGGGGATTGTTTTATTTGTTGTATTTAGACTCTCAGCATAGTAGTAGGCACTAATAAATGCTTGTTGATTGATTGATTAAATCCTCCCATGTGCAGGACACGTGTGATTAGAATCTTGGGACAAAAGCACTGTGATAGCACTGAACAAAATCTCCCTCCCTGAGAAAGTAACTCACTGTACCCGCATGTCCAGTTTATGGGGGTTAGTTTGTGTAGAGAGGATGGTCTGGTCAACTCACCAAATTAGTAATAATAAAAAGCAAACCAAAAAACGAGGCAGATTTAGTTTGCATGGAAGGATTGAGAATAAATCTACAGTAATCTTACATTTCTGTGGTGGGGTATTATATAGCTTTTTCATTTAGTTGGCCTGGCAGTAAGTTAAGGCCTGGGAGAGCTGACCAGCATCCAGTGGTAGAAACAATATGACCCTCTCACAGATGGGTACATCAATATCAAGGAAGTCCATCTGTAGATTACTGATTTTTTTAAGAACTAGGTTGGCAGAGCAGACTCACAGGAGTCTGGGAACAAGAAACAGCTAGAGAGAACTAGTCAGGGCTACAGAGTCAGGAATGCAGAGACTGAGGTTTCTGGGAGAGACTCTCCTCCCTGTGACTGAAGGTGCAAAGTGACACTTCATTCCCAGAGAAATTAGGATTTCCAGGAAGGGAACCAAAGCAGGGATTCGGGGATCCAGGGGGCCACGTAGGACCCAGTTCTGAAACTGAGATGTGTAATTGGTCACCAAGAAAAGGGTGAAAGAATAGGGCCAGACCACAAGCTAGATACCTGGATGGTCCACCAACATACATTTAACTGAGTGAGAAAATTTTCTGGATCTAAGACATCTTACATATCTCTTTCCTATCTAGGGACTGGATTGGCCTTTGGAGCCTGGGACTGGACCCATCCCTTTACCTGTACATTTAGGGACCAGAGCAGTGCGGGTGTCATCGAGCCCTCTGGCAATCTAGTGAAACTGCTAAACACTTTTAAATGCATAAAGTAAAAATCGTAAAATGATAAAGGAACCAGTTATGAAACACCGTTATCAAAATGTCCCCCAAGTCTGTAAGCCAAGTTATGGACACTGGCTTAAGAACCTGAGAGGAATTCATCACAGGGCATGTGCCATGCAGAGGCATCGCTTCCCTGCAGAATAATATTCACTTGGTTCTAGAAAGTTACAGGGTTAACCTAGGCTAATTATTATGGCAGGGAAAACGAACATAATTTAGTTCATGCTTTCTAGTTTAAAAAAGTAGTTGAGCCACGTGTGGTAGACAGAATGTGTAGGAGGGGAGGTGGGGATGCTTGGAACTAAAGAGAGGGGAAAAGCTGAAAGTTAAGAGAAGCCTGGGATTCAGACTTACAAACAAACAGAAACTGACAGGCAGGTGTAGGAGGGAGTGGGAATGGGTTTCTAAAAGGTAAGGATGGGGATCAGGAAAGAGGGGCTAGGTATTTATACCTGTTGCTAGTAACCTCCCACCCAATGAGCAGCTACAATTCCCTGAGAGACTTTCCTTTACAGACCCAGAGCCCTTCAAGGCAGTGATGGGAAACAGCTACTCTAGCAGATTTCCAGGGTTGGCACTTTCCCACAAACAAGTGGAGTCAATCTGATGAGATAATATATGCAGATCAATGTGCAAATCCTAAGGTGCTTTGTGCATGTTAGCTATTATTGTTATCTAATTGTTTTTCAGGCATTGACTTATTTCTCTCCTCCAACAACCATTTTTGGGGGCTTGTTTTGCTATGGGACCCATCATCCTCACTAGGAACATGCGTTTTTACAAACTAATTGATGCTTCATTTTTATACTAGGTATTTTTTTCTGATGAAATCTGATTTCATTGGTGTAGGACACTTCTGGTGAGGAAACTCACTCCCTCTGTCACTGTAGATTGGCACTTACTCTGCAATTTATATTCTGACAGTTGCATAGAGCACTAAGAGGCTAAATGATTTGCTGTGTGACCCTGGGCAAGTCACTTAACCCCCCTCCCCCTATTGCCTAGCCCATACCACTCTTCTGCCTTAGAACCAATACCCAGTATTAATTCTAAGATGGAAGGTAAGGGTTTATAAAAAAACAAACAAACAAACGACAAAAAAACCCCTTACTTTCTGTCTTAGAATTGATATAAGTATTGGTTCCAAGGCAGAAGTGTGGTAAGGGCTGGACAACTGGAGTTAAGGGACTTTCCCAGGGTCACTCAGCTAGGAAGTGTTTGAGACCTGATATGAACTCTAGGCCTGGCACTTGATCCACTGAGCCACCCAGCTGCCCCTCCTCTGTATCACTTATTATAAGGCTTTCCTGATGAGAATTCACCATTCCTTATAATCTAATGACATTCCATCTGAAATTAGGTTACTTCAATTCTTTAATGTTTGTTCTATTAGTCTGAACATCTTATATTTTTGTAAAAGTATATTTTGTAAAAGTATAAAAGTATATGACATTTAAGTCATCCTTTTAATTTCTTCACTTTAATTATTTGTGTATTCTCCCTTTTCATATTTATAACTTGATCTTCCTCTTTTTTAAAAAAACTAAAACAATTAATGGTTTGTTTTATATGGTTTTAAAAAAACCAGCTTCTAGTTTTCTTTATCCATTCAATTATTATTATTATTATTATTATTATTATTATTATTGCTTTCACTTGTGTTCCTCTCTTTTGTTTTCAGAATTTTGATTTCAGTGGCTAGTTGGAGTTTATGGACTTAATGCTTCTCTAAGGGCTCTTTGATTTTAGTGTCATGTCTAGTTCATTGAGCTATTCTTTTTCCCTTTGTCGATGGAAGTGTTTAGAGACAGACATTTTCTCCTAAACACTTCTTTGGCTGCTTCTAAAACATTTTGGTATGTTGTCTCATTGTCATTTTCTTTGATGGCATTATCTATTTTTCCATATGTTCTAATATTCCATCAATAAATAACCCTTCCAGGACTGGCAGAGAAAAGAAGTACAAATAATTCAGATTTCTTCTCCAGGATCTTTCTTGAGGAGTAGAAATATAAAACATTTGCCTCACTGTACTTTTTCATTTGGAATATTTTGGAGTCTGAGCTGTTGTTTCAGCAACATAGAGAACTTCCAGTGTGGTAGGTCTCTCCATTAAATGCTCTTTGGTCACATAGGTAGCATGCGTCTGGTTCTCTTGACTCAAAAGCTTACCTGACAGCATAAACCCAAAACTCAATAAAAAGAAAACTGTTGAAAACTTTACAGGACCTATTCAGCATTCAAGGATACCTAATTTGCAGTTTCTCATGTCAGGGTTGTCAGCTAGCTAATAAAGTGGTAGCCAAGCTTTTGGAAGGAAGGATTCTAATGGTGCTGAGCCATTTACAAAGGGAGTGAGAAAGTGCCTTTGGTGGTGAGGGACTGACTGCAAGCTATTAAAAATATTAATTGCATTATTTGATTTCTTGGTATAGTAAATGTAAGGCCCCTCCTACGCAGGAGTTAAAATCATACATTTCCCTTGCTTGGAATTCCTTTTGTTCCGCTAGCTTCCAGTTGGAGAAGGAAGGAAGTCTACATTGTGCCAGGCATGCTAAAGGCTTTACAAATACAGTATCTCATTTGATCCTCACAATATCCTTGGGACGGAGATAGTATTATTATCTCCATTTTACAGTTGAGGCAACTGAGTCCAACAGAAGTGAAGTAATTTATTCAGGATCACCCAGCTAATTAAGTGTCTGAGACTGAATTTGAGAGAGTACCAGAGTGAAGGAAGAAAAACAGAAAGGAAACCACCATGGGCTCATCATTCCATATTTCCTGAAATCTCTTATCTACTTTCTTTATTGGCTTGCCAGCTTGATGTTGCATCCCTCATTCCATTTCCAAATGGTTGGTATTTCTTACTTTCAGACTGGTGCCCAGTGCTCTGCAGGTCTTAGAATTCCCACCAGTTTGCCAGCCCTTCACCCACCTGGGCTCCATGACCAACATTGATGTCATCCATTCTCCTCTCACTCCACTACTAAGACTTCTTGCCAAGTACCTACCTCCAGCAATCTGCTTCCCTCCCTGAAAACTCTGGTTCAAAATGAATAAAGGGAGGAGATACCCTTAGGTAGGACATACAGAAGTCCTCTTTTGGAGCCTTGGACGATTTATTTGTTGATCTTGAGGTGGGTGAGAGGGGAGGGCTTCTAGCTTGTTTATGATTTAGAAACACTTGCCACAAGTTGAGAAAATTATGCTGAACAGTATAGATCAGGCAAAGAAACTTTCCCTTCTTTGGTTTATATACATAAAGGAAAGAGTGTTTGCTGTCTTCGTGCATTTGAAGGCTGGCTTGGAGAGGTGGGATCAGGTTTTTTGTGCTTGGTTCTGGAGAATACCACTAGGTTGCAATTGCAAAGAAACAAATTTATACTTGATGGAAGGAAAAGCTTACTATTAACTTTGGCCAGGTGGTGGATTCCACCTTTTTCTAAGCTCCTCAAGCACAACCTGGAGGATTACTTGTTGGATATGTTGTTGGGAGCGTTTGTTTATTTATTTATTTATTCATTCATTCATTTATTTATTTGTTTATTCATTCATTTATTCATTCATTCATTCATTTATTTATTTATTTATTTTTGCTTTGATAGTCATTAAAATCTCTGAATACAGAAGTGCAGTTATTTCTTTAAATTAATAATAGGAGGGAATAGTATAGATCTACTTAAAGGGTAGATCTTTCAAAAGCTAGTATCCTGTGGCACTTTTGTAGGGTATGTGGGATAGAGTGGCCCAGAGATCAGGAAAGAAGCAGGAAATTTGAAGGCTTCCCTTGGGCCACTATATATATCAGGAATGAATTACTTATTGAAGCAATTTATAGGTATTTGTGTTTTTAACATATAGAACAATCTTCACTTGACAAAACAATACTCCTAATAGGGCATATAGCTAACATTTACATAGTGTTTTAAGGTTTGCAAAGCATTTTACAAGTATTATCTCATTTTCCCCCTTACAACCCTGGGAGGAAACTGGGGCAGACAAAGGTTAAGTGACTTGACCAAGGTCACAGAGTTAGTTGTGTCTGAGTCAGCATTTGAACCCTGGCCGTCCTGAGTCCGGGTCTAGTTCTTTATCAACTACCTCATTCACTTGTCTCTATGCAGCTACTGCATGTGAGGGGGTTTCATAGTGATGTCTGAAGTAACATCATTTCAGCAAGTCTGGATAGCTTTGCTCAGGTCCATTTTACCTCCTCCCCTCAACCCTTTCTGCAGTTAAAAGAGGCTCTGGAGAGCTCTTCATAGAATGTTTGAGCTTGAAGGGGATCCTAGAAATCAAGTCCAAGTCAGCCTTGTCATTTATAAGGGTTCTCAAGAGCCAGAGGGAAAGGCAAGTCCTTAAAAAAAAGTATTTCAACCCAGAGTTTAACGCTTTAGAGCAGGAAGGGGCCTTAGAAAATTTCTAGTCTACTTCCATTTTACAAATGAGGAACCTGAGTCCTGAGTAGTATGCCACCCATGGGGTGAGTCCCACATCAATAATTCAATTCAAAAGCACCTATTAAGGGCCTGCTGTAATGCACAGTGCATTATGGTCTTATGTTATCAGAATTTCACTTTTGAAATTCTTCTTGGGCCAACTTAGAGAATTTTGGTCTGTTGGTCTGTTAACTATCCTTTCTCTGAACCATTTGAAAACTGCTTTCCTCTAAATCAAGGATCTGTGTCAAACCATGCCTGGTTTTCTTCTCCATATCACAAACTCTATGATACAGTTAATATTCTCTTTTCTCTCTTCAATCTTCTCCTCCCCCTGCCACCCCCCAAAAGAAGTTCCCATTATTTGTCCTTTAGCCATTAGACAGGAAGACTCTTCTTGAATTCAAATTTGGCCTCAGCTTTGTGATCTTAGTCAATTCATTTCACCTTGTTAGCCTCAGTTTCCCCATCTGTAAAAATGAACTGGAAAAGAAAATAGCATGCCATTCTAGTATCTTTGCCAGGAAGACCCCATATGTGGTCATGAAGAGTCAAATACAATGGAAATAACTGAAGAGCAACAACCTATTCTTCTTTAGTGGTCAGAATCAGATCCAGAGGGGGCAGCTAGGTGGCTCAGTAGATTGAGAGCCAGGCACGGAGATGGGAGGTCCTGGGTTCAAATCTGGTCTCAGACACTTCCTCGCTGTGTGATCCTGGGCAAGTCACTTGACCCACATTGCCTAGCCCTTACCACTCTTCTGTCTTGGAACCAATACACAGTATTGATTCTAAGACGGAAAGTAAAGGTTTATTAAAAAGAAAAAAAAAGAATCAGATCCAGAATGGTAGATCTCTGTGATGTTTCTTTTTCAATTTAAAGAAAGTTATCATTAAGACAACTGGGTACAGTAGGAAGAATACTAAATCTGGAATCAGGGGGACTGATTTGAATCTTGAATCCTGCTTCCACCCCTTACTACCTATATGACCTAGAGCAAGTCAACTCACCTCTAACCTGTTTCCTTGTCTGTTAATACGAAAGGGTTTGACTAGTTCACCACTTAAATCCCTTCCAGTGATCCTGTGTCCCCAAGACCAACCAACCAGCAATTTATTATCATCTGCTTTTGGGAGAGAAATAGAGATAGGAGAGAAGGAGTCAGAGGAGGAGGGAGAGATGTCTAGTTCAGAAAATTCAGGTTTCCTGTAATTACTATATTGTACCTCAATTCCAGGCTTGTCATTTGCTTCCCAAATTCTTCATCTATTTTTTTCCTACTATTCTAGTGGTCTGTTGTATATTCCAATTAAAAAAAAACTTTTTTCTTTTTCTTGACTTTCGCCTAATGCCTTCCACAATGCTTCTTTCTTCTTCCTGAATTTCACAGGATCAGACTTTAGTGCCAGAAGGGACCTTAGAGACCATCAGATCTAACACCCTCATTTTCCTGATGAAGAAATTGAGGCCCAGTGACTTGGCTAAGGTCATGCAAGTAGCAAATGACAGAGCTAATATTTTCACAACTTTTTGTTCTCTGGCACCTTTCAGTTAAATTAGTCAACAAATATTTCTTAAGCATTTACTGTGTGCCAAAGCACTGTGCTCTGGTGCTGGGGTCACAACTATAGAGTATAGAATGAACCCTACTCAAAAGGAGACACATTGGGGGTTGGTGGTATTTGGCTTTAAAAACGTCATTTTCTGTAGATCCCCCTTGGATACCTTAGCGTTAACAAAGAAAACTTGTGGTTTCTGAAGATAGCTCATGATAATTCCTTTTGAGCCCCTTGTGCCTGGGACTCTGCCTCTCCCAGTCCCAGTTTAGGCTGCCTCACCCAAAGTGGAGTCCTTGAATTCTGAAATGACCACTCCCTATAGTGTTTAATGAACCAGGATTACAATGGTCTGATTGTGGTACAGCAAATTACTCTTTCACACCCAGGTTCTTTATAGCTTCTGCTGCTGCTGTTATTTCAGAGTCTTGGAGATTCTCGTTTTTCTTCTCTCTTTCCTTTCATCCCTTCTACCTTCCCTTTTCATCTCCCCTTTTCCTTCCGTTTCCTTTTCCCCTTCCTCCCCCTTTGCTCTTTTCATGTGTGAAAATTGATATCGGAGCACTGAGGGCTTGAAGATCAACTCACTTAAAGGCCATGCAGGTAGAACCAGGATCTGAGCCCAGAATCTCTGAATCCAAACCTAGAACTGTTTTAGTTTTTTCTGGGATTTCTTTTGTGTAGATGCTTAAACTTCCAGCTGCTGAACTCATGAAGTTATTGTTATTGATGTTCATGATAGAAGGGGCAGTTAAAGACTTGAGGGCATGGATTGGCTGTTCTAGGTAAGCACACGCTCTTTCTGCCATCTTTTTAAAGTCACCGTAGCTGTTTGTTAGGAGTGGTGAGGAGAAAGAAATCCCTTATACCTCTTCAGAAGGAGAGCTGGTGTGGGCTGCATCCCAGCAGAGGGGCCACCTCAGAGGAGGCTAGAAGTGTTCCCTCCCCATCTCTTATAACCTACAGGGAAGGCAGCTTTCCTGGGTCCAGCCTCCAGTCGTCATGGTGAACCAACCAGTAGCTCCTGATTATGCAGTGAGGGACAGACTATGTGTCCTTCCCCATGAAGGCCAAACCGATATGCCTGGCTCCATCTGGAGGCTCCCCAGATCACCCTTACTGCATCTAAGAGAGCCATAGGGATGGATCATCAGCAAAGACTTCCTGCAGGAAGTACCTTTGAGCGAGCTTTGAGGAGAGCTAGGGATTCAAAGAAGCAAAAGTGAGGACAGAGTCCTTCATTTACAATTTTAGGTGGGCTCCCTAAAAAAGAGATTCTGGGAGCTTGTCGAATATCCCTTCTGTTAATTACTAGTAAATACAATAGAACTAATGCTTTGTTGTTGTTGTTGAGCCTACACTCTGGCCATGTCTGAAAATGTACACCATATTCTATACCTTCCTTCTAGTCCATCATCTTTCTGCGCAGAGGCTGTTGTTCAATTGTTTTCACTTCTCTCTAACTCTTCATGTTCCCATGTGGGGTTTTCTTGGCTAGTACTGAAGTGGTTTGCCATTTCCTTCCTCAACTCATTTTGCAGATGAGGAAACTGAGGCAAACAGTATTTAACTAGAAAATGACCGAACAGAGACATTATGGGGTTGGTTTTCCCTGGATGTTCATCGTTCCTTTTTTCTTCTTTCTACCACTTCCCCGGAAGATCTTTGGTCCAAGTATCTCTCCTGAAGAGTATCTGGAACCAAGAGGGTCTGCATCATTGTGTTCAGCCTTTTCTCTGCTGATCAAGATTCATTTTCCCCTCCATATGTAGCAGTACACAAGACCTCCTCAGGCTGGGGTAGAAGCCAGAACCTATTACACCTTATTCCTTTTTCATTTCTGGTTTTCTCTCACACAGAGAATGATTTTCTTATCTGAAGGGATAAAGCAGAGATTATTATTGAGGAGTTAAGAGTCAAGATAAACAAGAAATAGGAAGAGAACACACATCAATGTTGCTCCAGACTGAATTTGTTTTAGGGCACTGAAAGAACTTTGTGGATATAATTACTAAATGTCTACTGGTGATGTTTGAGGAATCATGAAAAATGAGAAATTTTACTAGACTTGATATGGGCAAAGTCCCATTTTATTTTAAAGAGGAAAAGGGTGGATTTTTAAAACATTAGGCTGGTAAACTTGGAAGGGATCTAGCCCAAGTCTAAGCCATGTTGGAGACCTCAGATTCCTGAGGGGACTTGGCTCTTTTCCTAGAACTGAACTAGAGGAATTTTGGCCTTGGCCTATATTACTACAATCTAAATCTCTCTTATGTATAACTAACAGTTGGTTTGAGATACTTGCCTTAGCTTCTGAACTAGCTTGTTTCTAGGGGTTCTGAGAACTTGCCCTACTCATTCTCTGATAAACCTTCTGACTTCTCTGCCAATGCCATGGTTCCTTGCCCAGTACTCAATGATTTTTCTCTCCTTAGAGGAAGTTAAGTGTCACAGTGGAAAGAGAACTAGACTTGGGATCAGGAAATAGTTCAAGTTCTGATGGACATTTATTAGCTGTTTAACTCTAGACAATTCATTTAACCTCTGCCTCCCTCAGTTTCCTCATCTGTAAAATGGGAAACATAATATCATTCACTTCCCAGGGTTGTTGTGAGGATCAAATAATATTTGTAAAGTGTTCAGCATAGTGTCTGCCACATAGTAGATGCTTAATAAATGCTTGTTTCATTCCTATCACTGCACACTGCACACAATTGTGCATTTTCTAGGGTTAGTTCATAAGGGGAAAGAGATTGAGTTAAATACTACTCAGGGGCAAATTATAATAAAGTGCACATTAAATAAATTACTCATTACAAATTGGGTGCTGCTACTCATTTATTAATACCTTAAGTTATTAAGGGTCCCTGTATAATTTGAAACATTTGCTTGTCCTCAGAATGAGAATGGCTATTTTCTTTCTTAAACATTCTCCACCTGTTTTGGATTTGCCCATCTGGGTACTTGAGACAAAACTCATCTAAGCTTGCTAGGCCAACAAAAGTTCACTCTCAGCTAATCAGAAAGACCAGGGAGCCCAACTGATAACCAGAAAGCTTTCGTTTTCCAACCATGCTTTCCTACTTAAACATTAAAAATAATTGCTCTCCATCTTTACAAAGGCAGTTTGGGGAGGGAAAGAAAAAAAGATTTTATGATAGATACATGTTATTCTTGTGTGCACACCCAGAAAAAAAAAGAGTAACTCATGACATTGAATTTGTATTCAAAGATCCTACCATCCTAGCTTTTACAGAATTTATCAGGCCCTGGCAACATTGTAGTATAATTGCCTCAGGAGATATGGGATGCCTCTAACTGAAGAAGGAGCCCGGGAGGTGTATGCCCATGCTAAGGGCATCAAGCTGCAGTAAAGGCTAACTAACAGCAGTCACAGAAACTCGGGTACTAATTCCTGGCCCCACTTGGACCTTTCTTTGTATTGCCTTCAGGGATCTAGGCTAGGAATAGGATTCATTTGGAAGGTTATAAAAATATCAGACTCACTTTGGGCTCTGGTACTCAGCCATAGCTTGTCCTGGGAAGAAAACCATTTCTTGTCCCTTTGAAAAGATTGTTCCTTTCTGCTACTGCCTCCCCCCCCACCCCCCACCTCAGTCTGGTTCTCTGCATTCACAAACTCCCAACATGCACCATATAGCAAATAACTGCACTGTTTATTTGTAACATAAACTACCATAGAAAGACATAAGTAAGCACTGAAAGAAACAGATTCTCAAGTGCAGGCAATCACAGCCTGGTCCTTCATTCTTAGCTCTGCTCTCTCCTTATAATCTTGGAGGGAAAAATTGCTAAGGAAACAGTTAGATGGTCAATGGAGAACAGGTCTCTATGGACCAAAGTCCCAGTTAAAGGCAGGAAACAAAAGGAACTTACCCCCTTTAACGTGCCACCCCTGCTTGCCTATTGCTTCGCCCCCGCCCCCTAGTTTTCAGGTGGAGTTGTCTGGCTTGCATCATCCAGTCAGCCACCACTCAGCTTTACCAATTGCAGAGATTTAGGGGGAAGGCATCTTTTAATCTACAGGAGTTGCCAATCCTCTTGAGCCAAATGGGATTCTGTGAAACATGTTCTACCTTTTCCTACTACTAGATAAATTCCCCAAATAATAAATAAACCTATTTCTTTTATGAGACTGGGGGCAGGGGCAGGGGGAGAGGAAGACTTTAAAATGAAGGGGTAAATAGTTACATAATACGTATAGAAATGAGAGTTTAACTCCAGTCCTTTGTAGAGGCCAAATACTCTAATACTGTCTAATAATTCTGTCTTTTCCAGAAACTATTGGATAATTTTCTGTCATCTTGAATTGGGCATCTCCTTATTTACTAGTTCCTTCCCTGTTGCTATCAGGCATACCCCAGTCTCCTCCATCTTTAAAAGACTTTCACTAAATGCTGCCATGCTTTTAGCTACATTCCCTACCTCCATTTTCTCTCTCCTCTCTCCTTTATTCTTTGCAATTTGGCTTCTTTCGGTCTCTCTTTCACTATCGCTCCCTTTCTCACCTAGCTTAAAGTGCAACAGGCTGGATCCCACTACTTATTGGGATGGAAATTTTTCCATTTTAATTAGTATTGAGATCTGCTTCATTTTTCTGACCTAGGGTGATTTAATCTTTATTAGGCAGCCTGGTGGGGCTCCACTCCTGGGGCTCACCACTCTTGATGCTGGACTTATAAAGGACACTCAGTTTGCTTCAGAATTGCACCAAACTTCTAAATTTAACTGAATTATCCATCTGAGCCTCCCCAGAAGCAGGAAGTAGTACAGACTAGCAATAATACCCAGCTGATCTCATTCTTAAGTACTGGGTCTGATGGTCTTAGTCCTCATCTTTCTTTATATTCTGCATCTGACAACTGCAGATGACCCTACCTTCTTAGGTATGCTCTCTTCTCTGGATTGTGACACTATTTTCTCCAGGTACTTCTGCCTCTTTCTTAGTCTCATTTGCTGATTGATAATCCATATCCTGTCTACTAACTTCAGTTCTACCTGAGGCTCTGCCCTAAGCCTTCTTCCTCCTCTCTATCCTCTCTTTGTAACCTTGATCAGCTCCCTCTGTCATTTCTGTGCAGATGACTCCCAGATCTTTATATTGACCCTTTTCTCTCCCCTGTGCTTTAATCCCAAATGACCAATTTTCTCTTTGACATTTTAATCAGATGTCCTGAAGACAGCTCAAACTCAGCTTGTCCAAAACTGAACTCTTATTTTTACCCCAAAACTTTTTCTTCTTCCAAATGTCCCTTTTTAAAAAGATACCATCCTCCTTCTAGTTTCTCAGGTTCCTAACTTAGGCATAATCCTCAACTTCTTTCTCTCCCTCCCTACCACATATTGCCCACAATTTTTTCCAAATCTTGCCCTTATTACATGCACATTTCTCATATTTATCCCCTTTTCTCCACTCAGATAGTATCCCTCTTTCAGACCCTCATTACCTCTTGCCTAGGTAATTATTGTTATTTTTAAAACTCACCTTCTGTCTTATAATCTATATTAAGTATTGGTTCCAAGGCAGAAGAGCAGTAAGGGCTAGGCAATTTGGGATTGAGTGATTTGCCTGGGATCACATCCCTAGGAAGTGTCTGAGGCCAGGTCCTCCTGACTCCAGGCTTGGTGCTCTTTCCACTGTGCTACCTAGATGCCTCTCAATATATTTTAAAAGGAGCTAGGTGGTTCATTGAATGAGAAAATGCCCAGAGTCAAGAAGATCTATGATTCAAATTTGGACTCAGATATTTACTGGGCAAGTCACTTAACCCCATTTGCCTAACTCCTACTGCTCTTCTGCCTTGAAACTCGTATCATTTCTAAGTCAGAAGGTAAGGGGGTTAAAAAAAAAAGAATAATGCTTGTTGCTTGATTATGAGAAACAGTATATTGATTTCCAGAGTCTAGAAAGTGCATGGCACATAGTAGGTGTTTAACAAATGCATGTTGATTGGTTGGTCCATGGGAAGGAGTTGGATCTAATGCAGAGAGTTCTGGATCAGGAGTCAGATGACCTAATTCATCAAATGATTCAATAAAAGAAATGAGGAAAAAAGAAAATAATTCCCAAAGTTACAAATGTGGGAAACTAGGTGAACAATCACTGGTGCCAAAGACAAAAATAGTGAAATCAAAAGGAAGAATAGGTTTGGGAGGAAGAATAATGAACTCTGTTTTGGACAGTGTTAGGTTGTAAGTAGAGTTGGCACATCCAAGTGCAGATTTCCTGTGCGCAGTTAGAAGTATGGAGTATGAATTCATGTACAAACATGAGTGAGATTGCCAAGGTTGGGGGAGAAGAGAGCAAGCAGGAGACCAAGGGCATGACTTTGGGGATCACTCACATGATGAATGGAAAGAGGAAAAGCCAGAAAGAGGAAGATGACTAGAGTGGTAGGAGGGGAATTAGAAATCACAATGGAAGAGAGCATTGAGAAAGTAGAGGTGGTCTGGGTTAAGGTGGTCCACAATATGAAAAGCTAGAGAAGTCGAGGAAAATGAAGACTTCTAAAAAGCCATTGGATTTGGTGATTAGGTTACCCTGGTTCCTGAAAGAGATATTCTGGATAGTCAGGCTTTGCAAAGAGCTGATGGCTAACCCCAAAGCTTTGTCTTAAATTTCTCTTTATAGAAATCTTTGAACCTAATAGAGGGGCAGGCAGTGAGGTGGCTCAGTTGGTTAGATAGCCAGACCTGGTGGCAGGAGGTCTTGGGTTCAAATGTGGCCTTAGATACTTCCTAGCTCTGTGACCCTGGGCAAGTCACTTAAACCCAGTTGCCTAGCCCTTACTACTCTTCTGCCTTTGAACCAATACTTAGTTTTGATTCTAAGATGGAAGGTAAGGGTTTTTTTTAAAGCATCTTATAGAAGAGACCTCACAGAACACCAAATCCAAATCATACCTAAACAAGAAGGTACTCTACAATATCTCTAACAAATTTCCAAGTCTTTGTGACCCTTGGAGACCTCTAGTGAGGGGGAAACCATTGTCTCCAAGGGTAGCCCATTCTACTTTGGTATAACTAATCTTTATGATTCTTATTAATTGTCTCTTATTGACTTCCTAATGTCTTTAGATCCACCCCAAGGAACCAAGCCAAATCAGTAACAATAGCTAGAGGTTTTTGGTATTATTTTAAGATTTGCAAATCACTTTGGAGCTATTATCTCAATTATTCCTTATAACCTAGGAGCTCTTATGATCACTTTTACAGATGAGGAAACTGAGGCAAACAAATTAAAGTGACTTGCTAGTGACAACTAGTACTGAGGCTACATTTGAACTCAGATCTCCTTGGGTCCAGGTCCTAATAACCTCCCTCTTCTGAATTTCCCAGTTTTTAAGTGTTATACCACTATGTTTCCAGTCACTCAAATTCACAATCCTGAAGTTATATTGGACTTTTCATTCTCATTCCCTTTTCTGCCCTTCTTCCCAATATGCAACCAGTTGCCCCTTCTTGACATATCTTTTATTTTATTTAATTAATTAATTTAGAATATTTTTCTATAGTTACAAGATTCTTTTCAACATACTTTCTCTTTACTCACACTCTAACTGTCCTAGTCTAGGGGCTCCTGGGATATTACTTCAACTATAGTGAAGAGCTTCCGAATCGGTCTTCTTCTATGCAGTATCTTATCTATCTAGTCAGTTCTACACACAGCTCCCAATTAAATATTCTCAAATCATAGTTTTTGACATTTTTTCTGCTCATGATACTTCAGTGGGTCCCCGTTACCTTAGATAAAGATAAAATACAAACTCTGCAGTTTACCATTTAAAGCCCTTTATAGTTTTGCCTCTGCCTATATTTTTGGGGTGATGGCCATTTATCCCCTCACTCATACTCTGTAAACAGCAAAACTGTCCTATTTGGTATATCCTTGTATCTGACAGTCTGTCTTACTTTTCTCTGTATTTGAAGCTACCCAATGACCTTCTTCTTTGGAGATTGTAACATCCCCAGCCTTCTTGTCCTCTGAGGTCTCTGTCTTCCACAGAGAAATATTCATTCTCTCACTCCACCAAGTAAGGGTGCCTAGTTTGTGATGCTTGTCTCTAATTATGGTTCAGCATGGAGTACTCAAAAAATGCAATAAAAGAAAAGTATGAGAGCTTTGCTTTGTTTTAGATGGACATTTTTTTCAAATGAACTGGATACTTTATGTGGATGGAATGATGTTATATGTGGAAAATCCTAGAGATTCAACTAAAAAGTTAGTTGAAACTATCAATAATTTTAGCAAAATAGCAGGATATGAAATAAACCTGCATAAATCATTAGCATTTTTATATATTACTAATGAAGTCGTGCAATAAAATAACCAGATAGAATAAAATGCCTGGAAGTATATTTGCCAAAACAATCCCAGGAACTACATGAATATAATTATAAAATACCTTTTATGCAAATAAAATTATATCTAAGTAATTGGAAAATATTAATTGCTCATGGATAGGCAGGGCCAATATAATTAAAATAACAATCCTACCTAAGCTAATCTATTTATTCAATGCCATCCCAATTAATTTGCCAAAAGTTATTTTATTGAGATAGAAAAAATAATAAAATTCATTGGGAAGAGCAAAAGATCATGAATATTAAAAGAATTAGTAGAAAAAGTATAAAGAAAGGAAGTCTAGCAGGACCAGATTTTAAATTGCAGTAATTATTAAAACTATCTGGTACTGGCTAAGGAATAGAAAGGTACATCAATAGATCAGGACAGATATACAACAGACAGTAAGTAAAGATTATAGTAACCTTGTTTGACAAAAGCATGGATGCCATTTTTAAAAATTAGAAATCACTATTTGGGGGGCAGCTGGGTGGCTCAGTGGATTGAGAGTCAGGTCTAGAGATGGGAGGTCCTGGGTTCAAATCTATCCTCAGACACTCCCTAGCTGTGTGACCCAGTACACAGTATTGATTCTAAGACAGAAGGTAAGAGTTTTTTTTTTTTGCATGATTATTTTTTTTTAATTTTATAGTATTTAAGAGTTTTTATTAAGTAAAAAAAAATCACTACTTGGTAAAAATTGAGATACCTCAAAAGTAGTTTGATAGAAACTAGATATAGACCATTATCTTATACCATTTACTAAGATAAGATCAAAATGGAATGATCTTGACATCAAAGGAGATTTCATAAGTAAATTAGAGGAACAGGAAACATATTGCCTATCAGATTTGTGGATAGGAGAGAATTTATGGGTCAACATGTTGTGTGGAGCATTGCGAAATTTAAAATGGATAATTTTGAATACATTAAATTGAAAAGTTTCATACAAACAAATGTTGCCAAGACTAGAAGGAAAGTAGAAAATGGGGGTGGGGGAATTTTATAGATTTATTGGATAGAGTTCTCATATCTAAAATATATAGAGAACTTATAAATTTGACAAAGAGTCATCCCCCAATTGATAAATGGGTAAAAGATATGAAGAAACAATTTTCAGGTGAAAAAATTAGTCATCTATAGATTTATGAAAAAATGCTCTATATCACTACTGGTTAGAAAAACACACAAACAAGAATATCTTATCTCATAGACATCAGCTTGACTAAAATGACAAAAGGACAAAATGACATATGTTGGAGGGGTGGAAAAATGGGGAAACACACACTTTTGGTGGAGCTGTGAATTGATCTAACCATTTTGGAGAGCAGTTAGGAATTATACTCAGAGAGTTATAAAACTATGTATCCTCTTAGACCCAGTATTTTTTTAAACCCTTACCTTCCATCTTGGAGTCAGAAGAGTGGTAAGGGCTAGGCAATGGGGGTCAAGTGACTTGCCCAGGGTCACACAGCTGGAAGTATCTGAGGCCAGATTTGAACCTAGGACCTCCCATCTGTAGGTCTGGCTCTCAATCCACTGAGCTACCCAGATGCCCCCTCTTAGACCCAGTATTGTTGGATGTTTTCCAAGGAGATCAGAAAAAAAAAATAGAAGAACCTATATGTTCCAAAATATTTAAAGCAGTTATGGCAAAGAACTGGAAACTGAGGGGATGCCCATCAATTGGGGAATGGCTAAACAATTTGTGGTATATGATTGCAATGGAATGCACCATAAGAAATCATAAGAGCAGTCTAATTTTAATAAAACTTGGAAAGAACTACCTGGGATAGTGAACAGCAAAATCAGTAGAACCAAGAGAACACTATACACAGCTACAGATTTAATTCTTTTAGAATCAATTGTAAATATTATCTCCAAAGAGTGAACTAAAAAGTGGAAATATGAAAGACATAATTTGTTATAAACACATCTCCTGGAAGATTCCTTGAAAACCGTCCAGGATACATGTTCATACCCTTGTGGATAAAGGTGTCTTTAAATGAGATCTGTCTTCTTTCTTCTGCCTCATTTAAACAAAATCTGGGTTGGAGTGTTTGAAGAAAGAAAATTGAAAGAGTAGTAAGTTTTCCAGGAGTCCTTCAACACAGAATTGCAAAATTAAGGTGCCAGGGGCTGGTATCTGTGAAATGCCACTATTAAGTAACCTGGCCTTTTCTCTATTCCCTCCTTCATAATTGAAAAAGAAAGTGTTCCTAATTTTGCCCACCAGCAAATGAACTAGGTGGCATTTGAACTCCTATCATAGAATCATGGAATTTCAAAGTTGGAAGGTACACCACAGACTATCCAGCCCAAACCATATCTGGAAAAGAATTTTCACTACATCATACAATCTTTGAAAATCTCCAGTGAAGGAAAACTCACTGCCTCCTAAAGTGACTCCTTTCCAGTTGCGAAAAACAATATAGAATAATTTGATGTTACTTGGAATCTATATCTTCATGTCTGGACTACTCTCCCTCCTCATCTCTGGCTCCTTCCTTGCCTAGCTTCCTTCCATGTCCCATCTAAAAATCTAAATCCTACCTTCTATAAGAAATCTTTCCTAGTTCCACTTAATTCCAATGCCTTTACTCTGTTGATTATCCACATTTTTTTCTGTGTATCATGTTTATATATACTTGTTTTCATGTTTCTCCCATTCACTTGTGAGATCCTTGATTTATCCTATATATCTCATTTGCATTTAGTCGGTTCCATGTTTTCTCCTTCTGAGGACAAGGATTGTCTTCTGCCTTTATTTAAATCTATGGTACTTATACAACACCTGGTACATAATAGATGCTTAATAAATATTGTTTGGGGCAGCTAGGTGATACAGTGGATAGAGTGCTGGACCTAGAGTCAGGAAGACTCATCTCCCTGAATTCAAATCTGACCTCAGACACCTCCTGGCTGTGTGAGTAACGAGCAACTTAACCTTGTTTGCCTCAGTTTCCTCATCCGTAAAATGAGCTAGAGAAGGAAATAGCAAATTACTCTAGTATCTCTGCCAAGAAAATCTCAATTGGGGTCACAGAGAGTCAAATATAACTGAAAAATGACTTAAAAGCAACAATAAAGTGCTTATTGATTTGCCTATAAAATTGGATGGCAACATTTTAAAGTCAGACAAAAATTAGTAATTTGGGAAAGAAATTTTTTAAAATTAATTTATTTTTTGGTTACATTAAAATTCTCAGATACCTCTTCTTCCCTTCCTTCTTCACACTAGAGAAGGAATCATTTGACTCCTCCTGTGTGTGTGTGTGTAGATAGAGATAGATAGGTAGGTATATAGATAGATAGATAGATAGATAGATAGATAGATTTTGTGTTTCTCTTTATCAGATCTTTTTCTGGAGGTGGATGTTCACGAGTTATTCTTCAAACATTAATTCTTTGTCTGTATATGTTTCCTTTTTTAAAAAAAAGAACTCTTACCTTCTGCCATAGGATCAGTTCCAAGGCAGAAGTATGGTAATGCTTAAACAGTTGGGATTAAGTGACTTGCCCAGGGACACACAGCTAAGAAGTGACTGAGGCCAGATTTGAACCTAGAATCTCCTATCTCCAGACCTGGCTCTCTATTTATTGAGTAGCTGCTCTAGGTAGCTGTGTTTAATTTTCTCTTGATTCTATTCATTTTGCTTTTCAAAATTTTGCATAGGTCTTTCCATGGTTTTTGTTCATTTGTTTTCTTTTTTGAAATTAGCCTGCTCATCATTTTTTACAACACAGTAGTATTCCATCCCAATCATGTGTCACAAATTATTTTGGGATTCTCCAATTAATGGACATTCCCTCAGTTTCCAATTTTTACCACCACAAAGAGAGCTGTTATAATATTTTAGAATATATAAGTTCTTTTCCTTTTTCCCTTATCACCTTTGGAAATGACCCAACAGTAGTATTACTGGGGCTAAGGGTAGACACAGTTTTATAACTCTCTGGGCATGATAGAGAAGGAAATTTTAAAGGAGGAAATTATTAAGAAGAACTGATGGGGATTTTGAGCATCGTATTTTCTATGTGAAAAATTAATTTTCAGATAATGAAAAGATATTCTGGACTAGTTGGGAATGCATATTTGATTTATAATTTTGTTTATATTTTTATATAGTAATTTTTGCTTCAGTTTATAAAACCAATGGACAGTGACAGCAAAAAAAATGGAATTTTTAAAAAGAAAACTATCTAAAATGAAATTATAGATGGTGAATTGTTAAGCACATGTAGATAGAAGTGTGTTTTGTTAGTAAAAGCATTTATTTCATTTGATGTTCCTGTCTAATTCTCTTAACCAGATTTCTCCTGCCTTTTTTTTATTCCAGAAACATGCCAAAGGCCAGGATTTGTTTGATCAGATTGTATATCATTTGGACCTTGTGGAAACAGACTACTTTGGCCTCCAGTTCCTAGATTCTTCCCAGGTCACAGTATGTATGACTTTTGTTTCATATGCAGATATGATTCCCTAGGTGATGTGCGATCTAAAGAGGCTAGACTTTCCTAGACAATAATAGGAATTGAATTTGATTCTGTCGAAGCCACTGGTCAGGTCCTATGTTGTCAGGGAAGGGTTCTTACATGCTCTTTCTTGATCTGAGTCAGAGAATACCATGAAATTCAACTACAGATTGAGAAAAAATGAGAAAAACCTAAGAGAACTCCATATTTTCTGTAGGTATAAGACTATGAAACACATGGCTATTTTAAAGCAGTGGGATGTGCATTAGGGGAACACTTTAAGGAGGAAATGAAGAGAAATGGAAAACTGCTGTTTACAGACATTGGGTCTGTTGTTCAGGGATTTTTGGTGGTACAGCTTTTATTTTGAATCAGCAGAAGAGTCTTTTAACCAAAATATCTTCTGTCACCTTGCTACTTACTGGAAGAACACACTTATAAGGATCTGTTCCTTGTTTTCTGTTATAACGGTGCTAATGGAATCACAAAGAGCATGTGTCCTTGGGGGGTTTGGGGGTGGAAGAAGGAACAGCTGAAGGAGGAGATCTGAGCTCTGTTCTACCATCCATGTGACTGTTAGATCAGGAAAGGTTCCAGCTGGCCTTCTCTGTACGTGGCTTTCCTTACCTGAGAAAGGAACATTTACTTTTTTGATGTCAGACTTTATTGAACTGAAAGCAGCTCAGGGGCCATAGATGTCCACTTATATAAACTGTCCTATTTTAAAGGGGAGATTTTAAGGTGCCTTTAAATGAGGTCTGTCTTCTTTCTTCTGCCTCATTTAAACGAAATCTGGGTTGGGGGGTGTTTGAGGAAAGAAAATTGAGAGAGTCGATACGTTTTCCATGGTTCCTTCAACATAGAAAATGAAGGTGCCTGGGGCTGGCATCCCTGAAATGCCACCATTCAGTCACCTGGCCTTTTCTCCATCCTCTCCTTCATTAGAATTAGGATCACAAACAGGACTCCAGGCTAGGCTTACTCTCCATTGATTCTCATTAGTTGAGAGAAGTATTGATTTCATCCTAAGCTGAGAAAGCTTGCTGCCTCAGTTTCAAGGTCCTTCCTTTGTGCCTATCTCTTGCCTGGGGACAAGGAGTAAAAGACATGATGGATGGGGAGGCAGCTTGGTACCAGATAAAATGAGCAGGGAGCTTGGAGTCAGAAGACAAGTTTAAGTCTTAAACTGTAGCAGGATGTTGGGCTTTACCTCCATAGAAATAAGAGGGAATTTCCCTCTGAGCTTCCCCTCACAAGTGGAGATTTATATTTTGCTGTATAACAACGGTTCCCAGCTTGTTGGGAGCAGAGTTATTGTCTATCTTGGTATAAAAAGTGACCAAACCTATCTTCTCTAGACTGGAGAAACATCCCAAGTGTGTATTTGTACGGTTTTTAAAGTGTAGGTGTTGTGAAGAATAAAATTTAAATTCATGAAATGCCCTATAATCTCACCTGAGTGCGAGAGCAGCATTTGTATTTAAACTGACTGTACCGCCTACTTAGGCTCTCTTCTTCTGCTTCTCAGCACCCACAGGCAAGATGTAAGTGGCTGTGAATGGGCTCTGTGCCCTAGGCATGTGCTTTCTTATTTTTATTTTCTTTATCCTTGATTTCTAATCATCTTTAATAAACCTCTAAAAATATAATACTTTTAGTAGAGATATTAATTTAACTGTTACAGGGGGGTGAAAGATAATGATGTATCCAGGCTGACTCTGGAGGGATTGGGAAGATGGGGAGGGATCTCCAGTAGTATACGAAGGCCACCATACCTCATGCTTCTTAGACCTGATTGAACCCTCAGCTATATTTAGGCCACCACCCTGTTCCCCCAATGTAGGTTCACTGTGATGTCTTTGTAGGGGAACAAGATGACTTTGGGAAACAGTGTAGCATTGCTCTCCTATTTACAGCAAAATATAAATCTCCACTTGTGAGGGGAAGCTCAGAGGGAAACTCCCTCTTATTTCTATGGAGGTAAAGCCCAACATCCTGCTACAGTTTAAGACTTAAACTTGTCTTCTGACTCCAAGCTCCCTGCTCATTTTATCTGGTACCAAGCTGCCTCCCCATCCATCATATTTATTTGGTGTATGTGGTGTGTCTACCTTCATCAGGTACCAAAAGATCTAAATATATAAGATTATATCAAACAAAGGAACTGGAAAAGAACTGCCTTTTGCAGCTATGCATGGAGGAAGAATTCTTAACTAGACAAGGAATGAATAGAGGAGATTAAGTGAAGAGTTTTTAAAATTATGAGAAGCATTAATTGGGACCAAATTCAGTTTAGGAAAGTAAAATGCATATTTAGAAGTAGCCAAAGTGTTTTTTTTTTCTTAAGTCCAGGAATCAAATGAATCTTTGTACAAATAAAATCAAGGCAATTAGAATTAAATGGGAAATAGGTAAGTGCGGAAATTTTTTTTTTGCAGAAAACTTCTCAGATAAAGGTCATATATAAGGAATTGATTAAATTATATAAGAAAAAGGCATACATCAATGAAAGGTATAAATGGGCAGTTCTCAAAGAAAAACAAACATTATAGACAACATCTTAAGAAAAAAATGTTCCAAATCACTGGTAATAAGAGAAATACACTTTTAAACAAATTGAAAGTTTTATTCTGCACCCATCACATGGACAACAATGATTAAAAAAAAAAGAAAAGGAAAAGTTTTTGGAGGGACTATGGGAGATAGCACTGCTCGTGGAGTCGTGAAGAAGTCCAACCATTTTGGAAAGCAATTTAGAACTATTTTTTAAAAATTACTAAATTGCTCATTGTCTTTGACCCAGTATACCACTACTAGGCTTATACTTTAGCTATTTCTCCTCTCTCTGACCTCTTCCCACATGCAAAAAATAGACAAAGATCCTTATGTACAGAAATATTTATAGAAGCATTTTTTATTATACTGAGAAACAAAATGTACTAGAAAAAAATCAATGTCCAATATTTGGAGAATGGCCAAGCAAATTATTGTCTGTAGAATAAAAAAGAAACCTAGGAAGACTTGTTTGAACTGGTATTGAGTAAAGTAAGTAGAACTAGGAGAATCATTTATCTGAAAGAAACTGACGGATGTGATGAACAACCAGACTCCAGAAAACTGATCATACTTCCTACCTTTTGGCAGGGGGTAGCTACATGACTTAGTGGATAGAGGACCAGTCCTGGAGTCAGGAAGATTTCTCTTCCTTAGTTAAAATCTAGCCTCTAATACTTATTAGCTATGTGACCCAGGACAGGCCATTTAACTCTATTTGCCTCAGTTTCCTCATGTGGAAAATTAGGTGGAGAAGGAAATGGCAAACCACTCTATAGTATCTTTCAAGAAAGCCCCAAAAAGAATCAGACATGACCGCACCACAACTTGGCATAAAGGAGATGGGCTAGAGGTATGGAATGAGATGTATGTTTTCAGATATGACCAATGTGTGGACCTTTTTTTACTTGACTTTACATAATTTGTTACAAGGCAGGGCATTTATTTTGAAAGAAGGGAGGATTGTGAGGTAAGAGTTTTTGTTCGGGGTGGAGGGGGGAGGACAGTGAGATAGGAATCATCCACACACAAAATGAGACATTTATAAAATACTCTAAATAGAGTAGAAAAATGTTCAGAAAAAGAACTCTCTAGAGATAGATATAAAGGTAGTTAGTCTGAGAGTCTAATCGATATCTAAATGTTAGTCATTTTCCTAATTAGAAGCTTACAGTGATGGTGACTAACTTCATACATTTTTTTTTCTAAAATAAACTCCCTAAAGCTGAAGGTGAAAACTGGCTTTTTCCTTTAAGACTTCATTCAGTTTCTGCCTTATTCCGGAGAACTTTCCCTAGCTGCTAATGTCTTCCTCTCTGAGATTTCCTGCCATTTACTCTGAATATATTTAGTTATTTAGGTGTTATCTGTACCATTAGAATGGTAAGCTCATTTTGTATCCCCCAGTTCTGAGCACTTCACCTGGCATACAGTAAACACTTAATATGCTTATTGACAGAAGAAATGCTCTTTGACTGAATGATTAATGCCTATAAACCTGTCCAGATCACTTCCTCCAACCTTAAAAACCCCTTTATTTGACTCTACCATCCTTTCAAACTGTCCTTAATGTTATACTGCTCTCTCTCTTCTTCTACCTTCCTACATATCCAATATACCCCTCTTCTGATTTTCCCTATCTCTAATCTAGTGTACTAACATCTTTCCAGTCACTGAAAAGATTGGGGAGAAATTAAGAGAATAATTAGAGATTTTTAAAGATAAAGATAAAAAAGGATGCTTCCTGGCATGGGGACCTTAAGGAGCTGCACTCCAAGCAGTCTTCCTCTTTTTAAGCCTCTAATTTTTCTCAATTCTTTCCACCCACATTCCTTTGTAGTCTAAATTTAATCAAGGTTGTCTTTCTACCTTTGGTCTAAGAGGGAAGGAAGCAAGACTAAATGGGTGAGTTGGTTATGCCTGTACTTCCCACTCCACTCTAGGAAAAAGTGAGGGCAAGAGGGAAAAGGACAAGTGGGCCACCAGTTCTGTAACTTTTATTGATATTAATCTAGGATAACTTGGAATTTTCTTCTATATGCTGAAGCAAAATGGGGTTGCCTTTTCCCTTTTTCCCTTTGGAGGGAACAGAAATGGCTCAGTGATATTCCTTGGGAGAGATGTTCCCATTTTAAAAAATCTAGCCATTCTTAGTCTGTGTAACTAGATTTTGGGCTTGCTAAGGAACTGCCTGAACCTCTTGAGCTAGCTTGGGGTTGAATCATTAGCTGGCATAAGGGGGCAACTCTTCCAAGAGATTCTACATGACTTAAGAGCCAGAAGTCTGTGAGAGGTAGGGCAAGGTCCAGAGCTTTGGAAGAATTTAGTTTATGGAAACTGAATCATCGGAGCCTAGCTTCATCTGTACTTAAATTCCTGTAATATTCTTGGGCACCATCCTGTGGCTAGATTTCTAGGGATGCAGATGTGTGTATTTGGAAATAGTTTCTAAACCACAGATGCCATGTAACACCCTCTAGCGTCAGTAGGGTTGGGATGGGGATAGAGGTTGGGCTTTGTGGTACAATTTTTTGGCAAAGAATTTCTGCTGTTGAATTGTGAGATGTAGGGAAGGGAATATATTCTAATACTGTACTGGCAAGCCTCTGCAGGGACATACAGAAACACACACGTACTCAGGGAGAAACTGAGCTACTGCTGGCCTGGAGATGGAGTTAGGAACAAGGCAAGATGTGGGATGACCAAGACAGGAAGTCCCAGAGGAACCTTACGGGGAGCACTTGTTAGGAAGCTGATCCATTGATGTCAATTAATTGAGCCATGACTTCTTCACCTGTAAAAAGGGAGGAATAATAGTTGTACTTTATTAGATACTGTATTATATAATACATATAATATATTATGTTATATTATATATATATATATTTGTATGTGTGGTTTTATATATACACAAAATTTCATATTGCTTTTACACAGGGTTGGTATATTAGGGTCAAAATGGAGTACACAATTCTTAAGCTGTTTAAAAATGGAAGATTATGATAAAAGATGATTTGGGCCCCTAATTGCATATTTCAGAATAGAGTGTGGACTATAGAGAAAAAAGAGGGAAACATATTAACTCTCAGAAGCCAGTTATGTAGCCTTGGATGGTCAGATATTCTCCCTTTACCCTTCCATTCTCTTTATCTCCCCTTCATTGTGACATCTATCAATTTTGTTAGCTTTATAGCATCAGAAATGGATATTGTGTTTAATATACCAGAGCTGGATAAATTTTGTCTTTTCAGTGTACCAGCTCCTAGTCTTATTTATTAGTTCAATAGTTCTTTGACTTTCAGTTTGATTCATTTCTCCTTTAATTTTTAGGATTTCCAATTTAGTTTTTATTTGGGGATTTTAAATTTGTTCTTTTTCTAATTTTTTAAGTTACAAGCCTAATTCATTGATCTCTTCCCTCTCTGTTTTGTTGGTATAGGCACTTGAGCTGGATAAAATTTGGCTGACAAAGTTTTAGACATTTTATAAACATCCTTCCCCCTCCCCTTTTTCAGCACAAATTTATTAACATCAATTAACTTGAGCTATCATTCAGATGGTAATAAAGACACAAAGACTATACACCACACTAATATCTTCAGAAAGAATCTTTCAACTACTTGTGTAAAAAAGTTAGAAAGTGAAAAGGTTAAGTTTCAATATTTTCATGCAGAAATATGTGTCTAATACATGCACACAAAATCTGTTTTCATTTAATTGAGTTTAAAATATAGAAAAAGCTTTGTTCTCATGTATGGAAATTAAGATATAATTTTTTTAGTGTACAAGAAAAACAGCTTTAGGGAATTTCTACAAGGTTGACGGTTAATGTGCTGTTTTTCATTTATTGCCAATCAAGTTATCCATGTGCCTAATGGGTCACTAATTCTTTCTAAATGTTTCAAGTAATATAGAGTGGACTTGTCAGTACTTCCAAGGGTCTCAAGTAACTTCATGAAACCAGAGGACTAGTATTTTCATTTTATATAAGGGGAGAAAACTGGGGCACATAAGTGAGCTAGAGGAAATAGAACTGGTCTCATGGTTATTAAAAGCTTTGCCACAGCATGTGAGTGTGCCTTGAAATTCGCCCCCAGACCCCAAGATTTCTACATTCCTCTGCTCCCACTCTCAGCTGTAGCTTGCTGTTTGCTGCCTACTCTTCCTGACTTGGTCTCTGGGAGGTCACAATCACAATTCTCTTCTGCCTCCTTTGCTACAAATCCTAGGGGGAAATTTAAGAAATCAGTATTAGCCCAGTCCTTTGCCTTTGATTTCTCAGTGTTCTGTCTTGATTGTGTCTTTTCTAATGATTTCAGAACTGATTTTTATAAATTCAGTTCAACAAATAGTTATTTTTAAAATTAGGTACAAAGTATTTTTAGGAACAGTTCTAGACTCCATAGTCCATGGATAGATTTGAGGAGGTCCATGAATTTTCATGGGGAAAGATATTTCATCTTTATTTCAGTTTAATTGGTTTTCTTTATAACTATTTCATTTATGTATTTAAAAATTAAAAATTTATTATGTATAAAATTTTAAAAATGGTTTTAGGGGGAAGTGAAGTAGCACAGTGAGAATAAAGCATTAGAGTTGGAGATGAGAGGACCTGGGTTAAAAATTTGACCTCAGAGGGCAGCTGGGTAGTTCAGTGGATTGAGAGCCAGGCCTACAGATAGGTGGTCCTAGGTTCAAATTTGACCTCAGATACTTCCTAACTGTGTGACTCTGGGCAAGTCACTTAATCCCTATTGCCTAGCCCTTACTACTCTTCTGTTCCAAGGCAAAAGAGTGGTAAGGGCTACTGAGCTACAGACCCAGCAGGGGAATGGAGAATTCCATTGGAAGGTTCAAGAGGAGGGACAGTTAGCCAAAACTGTGGTCTGGTCTGGTAACTTCACCACTTGACTTCTCTTCTTTCTGGTCAACCCCTCTGAAGGAAGAAGGCTGTGAATCTTAAAAACTACCCAGACTGTACTTTAGAAAGATTTGATTTTAGCTATTCCCTTATTGTAACAATGGAGATACTTGGTCTAACAAGAATCAGGAATGTATTGGGAACTTTTAAAATTACTCCACCCTACTCAGACAGTGCCTTAGGGTAAGATAAAGTTATAAACTCCTGATTGAATTATGAAAGTCCCTAACTCATACCTTAGAGTAAAGCTAGAACCTTAAGCTAGGTCTATTTTTAGATCTAATACAAAAAGGTGTTAAGTACCTGTAAAGGTTAAATTAATCACAAAAAGGTTAAGTAATTTACAAAAGGCAAGCTTAACAAAGAGGTGTAAAGTACTCAGAAGGTATAATCTAACCAGAGAAGGTGTGAACTAAAGAGTGGTGAAAACTAAGAATGGGAAGTCCTGGAAAAAAGCACCTACTGTGATTGGTGGATGTGAAAGTTTAGAGGTGGTGGCATAAGAGAAAATTTTCTTTAAAAGGAAGGGTATAAAGAAGGAAACCATAAGTAAATTGGGTAAACACAGAATAGTATACATGTCAGACCTTTGGGAGGGGAAAGACTTTAAAACCAAGCAAGACATAGAAAGAATCACAAAATGTAAAATAAATAATTTCGACTACATCAAATTAAAAAGCTTTTGTACAAACAAAACCAATGTAACTAAAATCAGAAGGGAAACAACAAATTGGGAAAAAATCTTCATAAAAACCTCTGATAAAGGTTTAATTACTCAAATTTATAAAGAGCTAAATCAATTGTACAAAAAACCAAGCCATTCTCCAATTGATAAATGGACAAGGGACATGGATAGGCAGTTTTCAGATAAAGAAATCAAAACTATTAATAAGCACATGAAGAAGTGTTCTAAATCTCTTATAATCAGAGAGATGCAAATCAAAACAACTCTGAGGTATCACCTCCCACCTAGCAGATTGGCTAACATAACAGCAAAGGAAAGTAATGAATGCTGGAGGGGATGTGGCAAAGTAGGGACATTAATTCATTGCTGGTGGAGTTGTGAACTGATCCAACCATTCTGGAGGGCAATTTGGAACTATGCCCAAAGGGCGATAAAAGAATATCTACCTTTTGATCCAGCCATAGCACTGCTGGGTCTGTACCCCAAAGAGATAATGGACAAAAAGACTTGTACAAGAATATTCATAGCTGCACTCTTTGTGGTGGCCAAAAATTGGAAAACGAGGGGATGCCCATCAATTGGGGAATGGCTGAGCAAATTGTGGTATATGTTGGTGATGGAATACTATTGTGCAAAAAGGAATAACAAAGTGGAGAAGTTCCATGGAGACTGGAATGACCTCCAGGAAGTGATGCAGAGCGAGAGGAGCAGAACCAGGAGAACATTGTACACAGAGACTAATACACTGTGGTATAATCGAACATAATGGACTTCTCCATTAGTGGCGGTGTAATGTTCCTGAACAATCTGCAGGGATCTAGGAGAAAAAACACTATTCATAAGCAGAGGACAAACTATGGGAGTGGAAACACTGAGGAAAAGCAACTGCCTGACTACAGCGGTTGAGGGGACATGACAGAGGAGAGACTCTAAACGAACACTCTAATGCAAATAATAACAACATGGCAATGGGTTCGAATCAAGAACACATGTGATACCCAGTGGAATCACGCGTCAGCTACGGGGGGTGGGGGGGAAGGAAAAGAAAATGATCTTTGTCTTTAATGAATAATGCTTGGAAATGATCAAATAAAATATTATAAAATTTTAAAAAAAGGAAGTGTAAAAAGTGAGTTCAGGCTAATTTCAGTTCGGAGTGGAAGAGCCCATCTTGGACAAGGTCTTGTGGTGAGTGATAAAGACTGACTCACTTTCCCCTAGGCTTGGGGAGGCCACTTTGGCCTAGGCCTTTAACTACTACTTGGCTCAGCTTGAGTCAGAGCAGTTTAAATTAATTCTCTCTCTCTCTTTCTCTCTCTTTCTCTCTTGCTCTCTCCTTCCCTTAATTCCTTCTTTCTTTATTAATTAAAATCTCCATAAATCCCCAGCTGACTTGAGTATTTTCATATTTAGGAATTTCCCATGGTGACCACTTATTTTAGATTTTAAGTCAAAACACTAAAATTATCCTTACAGTTTGGGCATTTACAAGGCTGAAGAAGTGCTTGACTTTTACCCTCCTTTACCTGGCTGAACTGAAAAGAGTCCTGCCCAGTGAAGATCCCAGTTGACATATAACTGTTTTCCCCTCAACGTCTTTGAAGAGACTTTGAATTGAAGCTTTCAACTAGAGAGAGGGGTTATAGCTAGGGAAATTCCTCTCCCTCTTTCCTTTTATTTCCTTATTCCCATTTCCCAAAAGAAAATAAATTAGACCTTTAACTATAAGAAACTGTCTTCAAACTTTTTGTAGTAGGAGGGAGAATTTAAAACATTTGAAGAAGAAGGTTTGGGGAGGGGTGACTCACCATCTGTTAGGTACAGACTTCATTAGGACTGTCCAGCAGAGAGAGAGAACAAGAAGGAAGATGCTCCTTTGGATTCAGTCCCCTACCTCCATCTACTTCCTGGGGTCAATATCTATTTAGTCCCCCTCTCTTAGTATCCCTCATCACTACAAAAGCCTTTACATTTCAAAAGACAGAGATGAGAAGGGGGTGCATTTTAGACATCGGAGAGGAGGTTATAATGCACGAGGCATAAGAATTCTGGGAATAGCTAATAGAGTAGGGCCATACATCTGTAGCTAATACCTTCCAAGATCTATGGTGAATAGGATGAAATCCGGGTTATAAGTGAACACCTGCTGATCCCATATTTAACATGATTTTCTTGTTTATTCATATGTATAATAAATTGTAATTGATAAATGAAAAACACAGTAACACATTACCAGCATTAAATACAGTAATCACAAAATACACTGTATATTTTTATACATTATTATAAAGTTAGTCTTCTCTTATCTGCAGGGAATATATTCCAAGACTCTGGATGCCTGACACCTCAGGTTGTACCCAGCCTTAGAGAGATCATTCTTGCTTTAACTTTTAACACCTACTTTCCTGTATAGTACTGTCCTGTCTCTGCACTCCTGCTCTTCTGTTTGGTGCTTCGCTGTCTCCCCATTCCTCCCCAAACCAAACCAAACTTTAACAAGCCCTCCAAGGGAAAGCAGAAGAACTGACACTCACCTGCCACATCAGTGGGTAGTGATGTAGAGTGTCCCTCTCTGCCCACTTGGGCCATTGGGAAATAAACCTCAGAACGTGAAATCATGCATAAGAGGGGACTGCTGGATCTCATTTGAGCAGACCCCAGGATGTGTGAAAGGAAGCAGGAGGGAGCAAAACTCCAAAGTTCAATTGGAGCCAGTTTGTAGAAGTCCTTCAGTGCCAGATTAAGGACTTCAATGTTTTGATACAGTGAGGTTGACCTTCTGATCAACCAATTTGTAGGACAGTCCAGTCCTTCCTGTGCTAGCACAGCTGCCCTTTTCCTGATGAAGCCCAACACTCCTTGGTTCTCCCCTTCCCCACCCTAGTCAAACTCCCAACTCTCTTTTGTGTATAGAGTTAGTCCCTTAGGGCAATTTTAACTTAGCCCTGAACTGGCCACCCACAGCTACAGTCTCTCTCTCTAGTCTATTCTAGTCTCTAGTCTAAACTCTCTCTCACCTAGTCTATTCACCCCATGCCCATCCAGTCACTGGGATGGAAAAAGTTGCCCCTTAGAGATGGGTATCCTTCCTCCTTTTTGTGATCTGTGACTAGGAGTCCTATTCTCGCCCGTTTCATCTTGAGTGGGACAGAGTGATGAATGAGCATGAGTGGCTTATGATTTTCATGACAGATTTCATTAGTTTTACCTTTTTCTTCAAATCCCATTTCTCTTCTGAACTCTCTTATTTCAGTTAAGGACCCCATAATCCTGGCCAGCCAGGTTTTCGCTAAAAAAAGAATATGGGGGGGGGGGCCCGAGACCCACAGATGAGGACAGTTTTGATCCACTCAGGGATCTCCCTGAATACCCAGCCAGGTATTCTAACCTCCAGTTGGTGAGAGTGAAACTGAATCACTCTCTCTCACTAATGTGCAAATGCCTTGGAGACAATTGATATGAAAAAACTTCATCTCTTTTATTTTAAGAGGGAATATTAATTGAGGATTAGAACAAGGGATCCCTAACTCTCTAGTTTCCCACAATCCTCTATGTCCCTCCCAAAAGGGAGCTTTCTGGTCTTCCAGCTAACTTAACAGTTCCCTGTTTCTATCTAGGTGTCCCCAAAACTAAGTTAACTATCTATGACCCTCAGTAGTTGGTTAGATTTATTTCCCAAAAGCTGTCTCCAAAAACCGTTATGCATGAACTCCAATGGCTAAGTTCACCCAGGAGATCTGACCCTTGAGGTAAAACCTCAAAGCTGATCTGACAGGATTTTTTAGATAAAACCTTCTGAAAAGCACAGCTGGTATAGTCAGATCCTTTTCTAGATCTTTCCCAGTTAAATAGAGTGCCTCCAAAAATGAATTAAGGGTATACTCCTCCACCGTCAGGTTGAGGTAGATGAGCTCCAATAAGCCCGCCTTTCCTCCACCATTCCTGGACAGGAAGCTCCTAACCTCCAACAGGAAGTCACTACTCTCTAGCAGTTGTCACTTCCAAACTATTCCTCCTCTGCTTTCTGCCTGCTAAAATCCTTTCCCTTGAGTTCCTAGTATGTGTCTTGAAGACAGCCTTCTTTCTACTTCTCTTGAATCTTATCCTATCTCTATCCTTTTCCCATTACAGCACAATCTTCAAGTCCTTCTGGACCTCTCATTTTTACTCACCATACATAATCAAGAAGTTGTCCTAGTATCTCATTTTTATCCTCACAACAAGTTTGAGAAGTAGGCGTTATCCCTACTTTACAGATAAGGAAACTGAGGCACATAGCAATTAAATAAATTGCCTACAGTTATGCAACTAGTAAATGTCTGAATCTGGATGTGATTTTAGACTTCACTGTAGGTCTGTCATTCAAATTTTTTGTAGTTACCTCAATAAACTCTAGTAGCACCTTGTTACTTCTAGAATAAAATATTTTATATTTAATATAGTTTACATTTAAAACCATTCCTAAATCCTGTGATTCAGCCACATTGACCTTTTTGCCATATTTAAAAAAAAAACCCACAAGTTAAAATTTAAATAGGCATTGGAAAGTAAGGTAGGATAATATCCCTTCAAAAAAGAAGAAAAAATTTTATATTGAAAACACTTTGCTGGGTGGCACATAGGTGACTCACTAGAGTGAGAGCTAAGCTTAGAGATGGGAGATCCTGGGTTCAAATTTAACTTTAGATACTTCCTATCTGTGTGATCTCAGACAAGTCACTTAACCCCCATTGCCTAGCCCTTATTGCTCTTCTGTGTCAGAATCAATTCACAGTATTATTAATTCTAAGATGAAAAGTAAAAAAAAGAAAGAAAGCTCTACTACGTTGAAATCAAAGAACATTGACTTTAGTTTGTGTCTTGTGAATATATACACAGAAACATGTATCCTATTGAAAAATGATGTTCACTGACATTTATGACCTGTTTTTTAAAAAATTCTTGTATCTTTCAACTAAAAGTAAAAAAAAAAAAACCCCACCAGATCTGCTAGTTAATAATCCTATTAACTGAACATTTAATTACTAACACTTTCACCTGACACAGCAGAAAAAAACTTTTTTTAATGTAGACTATTCAATCACATTGCTTTCAGACTAAAAACAGTTATGTACCACTAAGAAATCAAATTAAATAGTTTATTTCAGCATTCTTTAAAGACTTCTATTTTATATGTTTTATAATGTGCTATAAAATTACTAATATTAGGGATATAACATATTAATAATAGAAGGTTTTTATACCATTAGGAAACCAAGTTAGTTTATTCAACCTTCTTTACACTCCTACTTGGAATGTTTTGTGACATATATAGTATATTATAATGTAATATCAGTAAAACAGTATGCATATAATTTATAAATATATATAGGTGCATACTTGAAACTACTGAGAACATATATGATCAAAGAAAGTTTGAAGGCCCTTTTATTCTATGGGCAATGGGGAGCCACTAAAAAGGTTGTTTTTAAAGGAGTGGAAATGACAAATCTCTTGCATTCACAGTTATTTTCACCTTAGTATCATTCAATTTAAACTCAAGGTTGGCATTCATCCTTTTATCTTTCGACAAATATTTCTCATGTGTCTGCTTGTGACTTCATAGAATTCTCTTTATAATGTCTCTTCACAAAAGACAGTTCTAAGAAGAAAGAAGCTGCTTGTTACCTTTCTCCAGAGATTGCTCATACGTCAGAGTTAACTCACTCACATACTCCCTGAATCCATAAAGAGTAGCATCTCCTAGCAAGGCATTTACAGTTGTAACATAGTACACTCTTGTTGGGTGCTATGTGATGAACGTCAGAGGGAAGGCAATAAGGGACCCAAACATAGAGAAGGGCAGGGTCTCTGCCCTCATGGAGCTTACAATCAAGTAGGGAATTGACATATAGATATATATTGAAAATGATAAAACATTGCTTTATAGATATGTATATTTAAAATGACAAAACAATATGCTGTGATAGGTCTTGGGGAAGATAATTAATTAGGAGAATCAAGGAAGGATTTGTGGAGAGGATGACTTTTGACTTGGACTATAAAAGTTGGGTAAGGATTCAGTAGGGTGAGAGGGCATTCCAGGCATAAGAAACAGTCAAAAGAAACAGAGCCCGAGCAAGGGGCATGTATGTAACTTCTCTAAAGGATATATAATAAACTAGTTCGGTTAGAGTATACAGTGTATAAGACTAAAAAGATAGGGAAACGCCAGATTACGGAAAGCCTTGAATGCCAGGTTAACAGGATTTAAACTTCACTTGGGAAGCAATAGTGAATTTTAGTAGATTTTTGTGCAAAGATAAAGCATAACCAGATCAGTACATGAAGAAAAATTATCTGACAGCAGTAAAAAGGCTAGATCTGAGTACTGTTTGAGGTTAGAGTGTATGAGGGAAAGACCTGTTAGGAAATAATTGCAGTAATCCATGCAGATGGTAATAATAGCCAACATATGTATAATTCTTTAAGATTTGAAAAGTGTTCTACCTAATTATCTCAGGTTTTGAATGTTCATTGACATGTTCAGAGGAGGACGGCCAGGATGGTACAGGATCATGTATGTAGGTCATGCCATAAAAGAATCACTCAAAAGAACTGGAGGCGTTTAGCCTGGAGGAAGAGCCTTGGGCAGTGTTGGCCCTGGAGTGTCTAAGTTCAGGGATTATGGGGACACCAAGGCAAGGAAAGCCACAACCTCATAGCAAAAAGAGCTTCATTAAAGTGATAGAAAAAGATAAGTGGGAGAGCTCATGCTTCTAACAGCAGAAGGATGTCCTGATTAAATCCCTGTGGAGCTGGCTGGCTTCCAACATCATGAGTTTGATCTGGGTGGAAGCCTCACCGAGCTACAGGAGAGCAGTGCTTTTTGTACAAAATTGAGTTCTTTGGGAACTAGCTGAGCAATTGGTTCTTCTATAGTAGATGCCGCACAGTAGTTTACCACTTGCATGCTGCATGGCACATTAAGACAAATAAATATGAGAGATTCAGGCAAGAGTCATTACATATCTGAAACCAAGAGACTCTTTGTGCCACTAGCTTTTGTGCACATAAACTTCTACAGAATTCCCCCCTTTCTACTGGACAGTAGTGAGAGGAAGGCATGATAGCAATCTCGAAGGACTTAAAAGGCTTTCACATAGAAGGGGGATTAAATTCGAGAGAATTCTTTTGCAGGCATGGGTTGAACCTGATGGCCATTAAGATTCTTTCTGGGTCTGAAAATCTCCGATTCTGTGACTTGTTCAGCACAGTCCCAAAAGGCACAACTAGGTACAAAAAGTGCAAATTGTAAAGGGGGCAAATTTAAGCTTGAGAGAAGTCAAACCTTCCTAGTAATTAGAACTATCCAAAAGCAAAATGGAACTTTTGGGAAGGTGATGGGTTCTCCCTTCACGCAAAGCCTGAATGGGAACTTATCAGGCATACTGGTTCAGGTACATTTTGGATCAGCTGATCACTCAAATTCCTTTCAGCTCTGAAATTCTGTTATTTTGGGATTCATTTGACAATCACATGTTCAAACCCAGATCTCTCATGACTCCCAGATCCCTGTGCTACCAAAGTAGGGGCAGTAAGAATAGAGAGGAGGGGACAGGTAGAGTAGATATAGGGCTGGAATATCCAGAGGACTTGTACCAACAGCCTTGAAGGCAGTGGAAGTGGGTGCTGTGGAGCACTTAGAGCTTGGTTAGGCATTGAAGAAGCGATGATCACATACTGCATCCTGACCTTTCCCTTGCAACTGGACTTCAATGACACTGGAAGAGAGAGAGTCCAATGACTTTGCACTTAAATCTAATTTATGCTCCAATCAGAAGACATCACTCGTGATATTATTTTGGCCCTCTTCAAGTACAAAGGACAGCAACCTCCCAACCAGATCTTGGTAGCTGATTGCATAAGACTTAAACCTTAACTTTTTTGAACATGGGAAACTGTATGATACATTATATTGTATCCCCAGTGGCTGGCACATAGCAGATACTCAATAAATATTCATTGATTTTTTTAAACCCTTACCTTCCATCTTTGTATCACTACTGTGTAGGCAAAGGAGGTTAAGTGACTTTTCTAGGGTCATATAGCCAGGAATTACTTGAGGTCAAATTTGAACCCAGGACCTTCCATATTTGGGCTTGGCTCTGAGTCCACTGAACCACCTAGCTGCTTCCTAAATATTCATTGAGTAAGTGAATGAAGGTATGGGAGAAAAAGAGTGAAATCAGAACAAGAGGTGGTTTTTGGTGGGAAAACTCCAAATAGATTGTTTGAGATGTCAATGGGATTCATGATGTGGGGATTGGACCTTGAAGAGATCAAGGCTGAAGATGTGGATTTGAGATCCATCTGCTAAGAGGTGGTTGAATACATGGGAGTATGCAAGTATTATAAAAACACATAGCCTCAGTTTTCAGAAGAAGAAATCAAAACTATCAATAGTGACATGAAAAAATGTTCTACATCACTATTATTTAGAGAAATGAAAATTGAAACAACTCTAAAATACCACATTATATCCTTCAGATTGGCTAATGTGACAGAAAAAGAAAATGACAAATTCTGGAGGGAGCATGGAAGAATTGGGACACTAATGCACTATGGTAGAACTGTGAACTGATTCAACCATTCTGAAGAGCAATTTGAAACCATGCCCTATAAAACTGTTCATACCGGGGATAGCTGGAGAGCTCAGTGGATTGAGAGCCAGGCCCAGAGATGGGGGGTCCTGGGTTCAAATTTGACCTCAGACACTTCCTAGCTGTGTGACCCTGGGCAAGTCACTTGGTTGCCCCATTGCTTAGCCCTGACCACTCTTCTGCTTTGGAACCAATACAAAGTATTGATTCCAAGACAGAAGGTAAAGGTTTAAAAAACAAAACAAAACTGTGCATACCCTTTGACCTGGTGTTACACTACTTGGTCTATATCCCAAAGAGATTTTAAAAAAAAAGGGAAAAGGACCTACTTGTACAAAAATATTTATAGAAGCCCTTTTCCTAGTGGCAAAGAATTGGAAGTTGAGGGAATGTCTGTCAATTGGGGAATGGCTGGACAAGTGGTATATGATTGTGATAGAATACTATTGTGTAATAAGAAATGAAGAGCAGTATAATTTCAGAAAAACCTGGGATATGAGTAATAGAAAGTGAAAGGAGCAGAATCAGGAGAGCATTGTACATAGTAACACCTATTATATACAGTGATCTTAGATATTCTCAGCAATACAATGATCCAAAACCATCCCAAAGAATTCATGTTGGGAAATGCTATCTTGCCCAGGCAGAGAACTGATGGAACCTGATTGCAGATTGAAGCATAATTTTTTCACTTTATTTTGCTTGCTTTTTTTCCCTCAAAATGGCTAACATGGAAATGTTTTGCACGATTTCACATGTATAATTGATATCACATTTCTTGCCTTCTCAATGAACAGGAAAAGAGTAAGAGGGAGAGAATTTAGAACTCAAAAAAAATTTTTAATGAATGTTAAAAATAAATAATAAATTGGGGAAGAGCACGTAGCCTCAAATGTTATGATGCATTCCTGTGGGGAATGTTGCTAATGGAGGCAATAATATTTCTGTCTTTAGGTCTTATAAGAGCAGATAGGACAGTGAGATATGCAAATATGATTATTTTCACAGAAAAGTAAATGGGGAAGAATAAAAAAGAAGTGAAAGAGAAGGAAACAAGGATTTATTAAATACTGAGTACTTTATAGATATTACCTTATTTTACCAGTAGGTGTTCCAGCTTTCTGATCAATGAATTGTAAAGTCTTTCCCATTTTTATAGTTGAGGAAACTTTAGCAATCACAGTTTAAATGACTTGTCTAGGGTCATATCATTGTAATTATCTGAGGTTACATTTGAACTCAGGTCTTTCTGGCTCAAGGCCCAGTGCCCTCTGCCATCTAATTTTTGCTAGTATAAGACTGCTAAGGCAGTAATAGCTAGTGGATGATATAATTAAGCATCACATGCTGGGACAATATGGCTCTCCAGGATTTTTGCTATAGCCCCACAAGGATCATTTGTGTAAGAGTAGTCAATTTAGAATTAAATTCTATTATTGCTTTCAAGTAGCAAGCATTACAGGATCGATCACATTCATTTTTAGGTCACCCACTAGCCTTTCTTTTGACTCTTCCTTATTTAATCTTATCATTTGAATTCCTCAAAAAATCAGGTATATGTTTGGACCTTTTCTTATTAATGAATACAATTGCAACCTCCTCAATAATTAATAAGTTGTCTTAAATATTTAAACTGGGAAAATCTCTCCCAATAGTAGTTACTCAGCTCTACATTTTTTCTGATTAAGTAAATATTAAGCTTAATGAACATGCTGTTTATCAATAAATGAAATCACAAACAAAAGAGGCATAGACATATAATTACTTGCAGACTTTTTGATGTAAAAAAAATCCTTCACTTCTGGAAACAGTTTCACTATTCATTTCACTCAATGTACTCAGAAGAATACTTAATATTTCTTTCCAAGACCAGAGTTAAATTCAGTCCAGCAGGAAATAAATTATTTTAGTCCTTTTCTTTTCTCCTCTCTTCAGCCATCATGTGTGAAAATCTCTTCAGAATTGCATTGTGGGCTGACAGTTCCTCATAGACTTCATAGAGTTCTCTTTATAATGTTTCTTCACAAAATAACAGTTGACAGTTCTAATAAGAAAGAAGTTTCTTATCACCTTTCAGTCTTCTCCAGAGGCTGTTCATAGATCAGAGTTAACATTCTCTCTCTCTCTCTCTCTCTCTCTCTCTCTCTCTCTCTCTCTCTCTCTCTCTCTCTCTCTCTCTCTCTCTCTCTCTCCTTCTCTCCCTCTCTCCTCCTTCTCTCCCTCTCCCTCTCCCTCTCCTTCTTCTTCTCCCTCTCTCCCTCTCTCCCTCTCCCCCTCTCCCCCCTCTCTCCCTCTCCCTCTCCCTCTCTCCTTCTCTCTCTCTCTCTCCTTCTCCTCTCTCTCTCTCTCTCTCTCTCTCTCTCTCTCTCTCTCTCTCTGTCTCTCTCTCTCTGTCTCTCTCTCTCTCTCTCTTCTCTCTCTCTCTCTCTCTCTCTCTCTCTCTCTCTCTCTCTCTCTCTCTCTCCCCCTCTCCCTCTCTCTCCCCCTCACCCTCTCCCTCTCCCTCTCCCTCTCCCTCTCCCTCTCCCTCTCCCTCCCTGAAACCATAGACAGGCATGTCTTAGCAAGACATTTACAATTGCAACTCCAAATTGTCCCCACCCCCCCCAAACATTCCATATTGCTCTTAGGTATAGTAACAATATCTGTAGTTGACTTGGTGAGAACTTACTGAAACAAATATTATAATTACACAAAACATTCTTTTGTTTTATCCTACCCTTTTCATATTATATTTCTTAACTCTTTTCAAACCATGCCTCTTGGCCCTTGGTTCAGGCTTTTCATTTCCTTCCTACCAGATCCTGTATTCTGACCCTAAGGCTTTCTTCTGATAGGTAAAACTTATTTAGCCTCATCTTGCCTAAGATTCCCACCTCCTGATCATTTCCCAACCAAGGTGCCATGTGCATACTTGCTTCCTTTTGCTCTTTCTCCTCTCTAGATCTCCCATTAGACTCTAAGCTTTTTGTATTTGTAGCCTCAACACTTAGCAATGGGCATAGCATAGAGTAAGTGCTTAATAAATAAAATTTTCCCTTATCCAATTATGTTATCCAAAAAAAGAGATCCCCATATACATGTGTCCAAGCTCTCTCTCGGATCATTGCAGTTTTTTGTTTTGTGTAACATAATATACTATTAATTGGTATTTGCAAAGGAAAGAAAAGAGATTGAGAAACATTCTTGGGCAAAGATTTGGTTTTATTGTAAGCAGAAAAATCACAGAAGCCAGAGGTCTCCTGACTCCCTGGTTTGAAGCCTGAGACCTTGAATTGCAAAACACTCTCTCATGTTAGTCTCCAATCCTACCCAGGCCTTTTGAAGCCTTTCTGGTCTCTATAACATCTTACATAAATTAATTTTATAGAAAATACATCATAAAATAGATGCACACTTAGGATTAATTTAGTAACTCCTTTATGACTAATATGATAACACACACTCCTGAGATTATAACTTTGGTACTATTCTGGGACTGTTAGATAGTATCCAGACTCAGTATCTGATTGTTGTTGTTAAGCAGATACTCGAGATACAAAAGCCAAGGTAACAGTATTGTGCCTTGCTTGTTGATTTGCACAATAGATAAGTCAGAATAAAAAATTAATCTTACTTTAATAAAATGTGATCGATAAACAGGAAACCCTAAAAAAACCAAGGGATACTGAGCTTTTACCCACTCCCAACTAGACCTCATGGTCTTTCTTCTCCTGGAAACCAGGCCACTCTATTTCTCTTTATTACTAACTAAAACCCAAGATTTCTATCTAAACAATCTATTTTCAATAACTTACAAATAATGTATTTATCTTAAAAAAAAGAAACCAGCCAGAGCAAGTTCGGTGAGGCTTAGCCAAAGCTCTGCTTTGGTTCTGGGTTTCCCACAGAGCCCAGAGAAAAACAAGATCTTCTGGTTTCTTCTCTGTAACTTCACTCCAACCACTGTAAAATAGTTGTTTCGCTCTTCCCGAACTGAAGATTTGTTATTCCCATAAATTGGATAGGGACTTCACCTCAGAACCTGGGATTAACAACCTCCCTAGAACAAAGTTGGTTCCAGAGAGGGACAGAGGGCAAGAGAGCAGCCCCCACAAGTGGCAGTTAAAATTCTTAACCCACACACCAACATTCCATAGAATTCCAGCTGAGGCTTGGGCTCCAAACTCCAACACTGGTCCTAAGGCAGCGTGGCAAAGCTCTCTTCTGCCACTCAGCTTATCCGAATGAATTACTTATAGGACTACATTCTTAATCTGATTATATTCACAGACTCTTGCCTGGAACTGTATTTTCACTACAAATCACTATTTACTAGGAATCCTATAGTTTTAAGGTTATAATATGATCATGCTCTAAGCATTGATTAAGGTATGGATGATTCATTTTCTTGTTACAATCATGCTTTGGATAGGTCAGCCTTGCCTCCTTGGGTCAAAGAGGGCTGGGTTCCTGGCTGTCTAAACAGGTTAACCCTTTGGTTTCTTGCATGACCATCTAAGACTGCATGACCAGATAGTGACCAAATTACAGCTCTTGTGTGGATGGAAAATGTTTTAGCATCAGATGTGTTATTCGTTGCAAGTACCAATGAGTGACATGAGTAAGGGATGGAGTAGAGACCACCTTTGTACCTACGAAACCACAGGTTGCTACTCCCCACTCACTCACCCTCTTCACTCACACCCCTCCTCCCTTGTCATTTATTGACGTTTGTAAAGAGCAATGATTATGTGGAAATTGGAATACTATTTCTTTTTCACTCCTGCTATTTCTAAGTCAACGAATCGTTGTCCAATCTTGTTCTTATCTCATTTCAGACTTCCAAGCAAAGTGGGGTAGGTATCTGTAAAACAGTCTTGGATAGTCATGCAGGAAACACAGAGGGTTAACTCCTTTATAGTTACATAGCCAGGAATCCTTTTTGATTCAAGGAGTCCAGGATGACCCATCCAAAGAATTAATGCAACAAGAAAATCAATAATCGATACATTTCCTTTTACAGAAAGGTTGCGAACAGTAGTGCAGCCCTTATTATTCCTAAAACTCTTATTTTTATCTTGGACTGCTTTTCAGGGTTAAATCTAACCTTGAGCTGTTAAAATGTATTTAAGTTTATTAGAACAGAGAGATTAGCTGGGAATGTCTCTGATTTTGCCATTTTGTTACATGCAGTTCTTTCATTGAGGGTGGATTTTTGGATTCCTGGAAAAGGCACTAAAATCCAAAGTGATTCTGGATGTTTCTAATTCAAAAGACCATTATGGTTTAATTTTATCCAAGCTATAAATCATCTCATGTTGTTTGTGTCTGTAGTGTCCAAGGATGGGGTTTTTGCTTTGATTGGATGCAGTGAAGCTATGGCGCATGGACAGGTAGCTAAATCCAGGAGACCCAGCTCCATCTACTATGTCCCACTGATGTTAGAGGTCTATGAGGTTCTTTATCAAAAGTTTGTACATATTTATTTGCTTATTGTCTTCCCTATTTGGATATAAATACCTTAAGGAGGGACTCTCTTTTAATCTTGGACATGGCACAGAGTAGATGCTTAATCAATGCTTATTGAGAGGTAGGTCAGTGGTTTGATAGCCAGACTTAGAGATGGGAAGTCCTGGCTTCAGACACTTCCACCTGTGTGACCCTGGGCAAGTCACTTAACCCCACTTGCCTAGCTCTTACCTCTCTTCTGCCTTGGAACTGATATTTCATATTGATTCTAAGATAGAGTTAGGGTTTTTTTTTTTTTTAATGCTTCTTGATTGACTGAATCTTTCCACTACACTATACTGCCTTCACATGATTTGCTTCACTGTGTAACTTTATCTATAATAGATCGAGGTGATTTGTAATGAAGTTTTAAAATAGAATTTTATTTTAAAATTTAGAATATTTAAGAGGAACTATTTCTGTAGATTTTTCATTTTTCTATTCATTCTAATAACTTCATTAAATCAAATATTTCAATAGTTTGGTGGTTTTGTCCCTGTCAGCATCCCTTCCAAACAAATAACAAACATTTTAGTGAGACCATTGATATCATGGGTTTCCTGCAGGGTTCTAGAGATACAAAACCAAAAATCATTATCTACCCTCAAGGAACTTCCATTCTATTGGGAGAAGTAACATTTTTGTTTGTAATCATATATCAATATATACAATGTATCCAAGATGATTAGATCCCAGTTAGTGTGAATAAATGAATCCTGAATCTATACTGTACATTTCCACCGGACTGGGACCAATATTCTAATTTTATACATAATTGTCTTTGAAATAGTGTCCATTTTAAATATTTGACCACTTCAGAGGATTCATTATTCACACTCATGGGGGGGGAGGGGGGGCACATCATGCTGTCCAGTTAAGATATAAGGTAGTAGGGCAGTGGTGGAGGAGAGGGGAAGGGAGGAATAAGAAAAGAACTCATCCATGCATTCTCCTCTGTAGGACCCTCACCCACAATTTCCTATAAATTTCATCTGAACATGCTGAGAGGCTTCCTCTGCACTTGTTCATTGCTCCCACTAAATCAGGCAGGCTTCCCCCTTAGTCTCACTACGTGATTAGTTCACCTATCGCCATTATCTTTGTTACATTTCTTTGTTGGCAATATGCTATATCTTATTCATGTCCACCACGCATCATTTCTTCCATATGGTGGCAGCCTTTTGTTTTATTCCATCTTTATACGGCAATTTCATATTGAAATTCAGATGCAGGAGGATAATTCAAGGGGAAACAGAGACCATTTAACTTGGTTTTTGAATACACTTTGTTTCCTATGCACTGAACTGGGAAAACTCGATTGGAAGGCCTAATCCTCTGACAGTCTTGATTTCCTCTGGGATAGGAAGACTAGGAGTTTTTCTGGGTCACACAATTATATTTGCATATAAAAGATTTAGTCAAACCTTGTCTTTGTTCTTTTCCTAATAATTTAAGATTCTTTGTAAAAAAAAGTTCAGTTTTAACCACAACTTTGTTGAAAAATTAGAAAAAAGTTAAAATATATTTTAAGGTTTATTCATAGATACCCCAGAGATTCTCAAACTATCACCTGGGGTCACTGAGACCCTTTTAGGGTGTCCACTGGTTCAAACTATTTTCACAATGATACCAAGTTATTAAAATAACCCTTTTTCCAACTACATAGTATAAAAATGGAGATTTTGAACCCTAGACTTCAATCCCCAGAAGACCTTGGTATTTCCCAGAATTCCCTATAATCTCACCTGAGTACCCAAGTTGAACACAATTGGTATTTAACTGGCAGTAATGCCTCCCATGCTCTTCTCTCTTCCATTGCAATGATGTAGTAAGTATAATGGTAAGAAGGGGATTTTGAATGAGCTAATTAATTAGTTTTTGTATTTTGTATTTTCTTTATTTTCTTTTTTATTCTTTATTTCTTTATTCTTTATTTCTTTATTCCTTGATTTCTAATGATCCTTAATAAACCTCATAAAATATAATATTGTTATTATTAGAGATATAATTTAATTTTTACACTTGCTGTGTGAGGCCTGATTTTTTTTCCCATCTACACCAACCAAACCACATGTTGCAATAGTTTGGTTGCAGAAGCAAGTATGAAAATCTGGCCATGTTCTGTAATTCTATACAGTTAAGAGATTTGCAAAAATATGTTAAAAAAAACTGTCATTCTCATAATTTTAGTTTTAATCTTTTATTTTCTCACCAAGTTTATTTTTGTTTTTGAAAAGTTATTTTCATTAGATGTTATTTATGTTAACATGTAATTAGTTTATTTTAAATTAATGAATACATTATTTTAAAATTTTATCCACTTTAATTTCTAATATGGTCAATGTTGATATTTGTCACCCAAAATCCAAAGCTTTGGAGTAGGGGGAGAAAGCAATAATTTAGGTTTTTTTAAAAATGTTTATCTTTAGTGTTAGAATCCATACTAAATATCAGTTCTAATATGTGGTAAGGGCAATGCAATTGGAGTTAAGTGACTTGTCTAGAGACTCACAGCTGGGCAACATAATAGGCTGGATTTGAGCCCAGGTGCTCTACTCTCCACACTCTAACCATTGTGATACCTTACCTGCCCTGATCAATAATTTTCTAAGAGTGTAAAAGGGCTCCAGAAAAGTTTGAGAACTGCTGCTTCCCTCCAGCAAGTCAGAACACTAGAACAATGCTACCTCTGGTCATTAAAACTTCTTTTTTTAGAAATGTAGAGGTGATTAAATGTATAAGACTTTGTCAATATGTTCAAAAGTATATATTTATAATTCTATTACTACCACAGCTTTGAGCCAATTTTATTCTTTCATTCTGACTTTCAACTGTTTTCTGTTTAGAAAGAACCTTCTCCAAACTTTATAAACTTTAGGTGAGAGACAGAGTATGAGAATGCTGATAATAAAGAACTTCTATTTATCAGAATAAAAGTACTGCAAAAATTGCAAGGACCAGATTTTGTGCAATGATAGTAATCACCGATAATGAGAAAAGTAGCTTTTTTGTTTACCAAAAGTTTTACAATACATTTTATTTGATATTCAAAACAACCCTTTAGGAAGATCATGACTATTATATCAAGTACAGAACTCTACCATTATTTTGTATCTTGGACTTAGTTGATTATTGAATTTCATAGCTGAAAGGGGCCTTGGAGGTATTTAGTCTGGCCTGGACCTGAACAAGAATTTACCCTTCATTTGCACTCTTTTGCTCCTAATTACTACCTTCTTGAGCCAAGCAGAACAAACTGCAACCCACTCCAATGTGATGACCCTTCAGATATCTGTAGATAGATAACTTGTCCCAGCTAAGTCTTTTCTTCTCCAGGCTAAATATCATTGGTACCTTGAACCCATCCTTCACTGAAATGATAGCTGATTAAATGTCATAGTTTATCCTTTTCACAAAAAAACAAAGCTACGAGTCCTTGATCAGTAACAAAACTCTATTATTGCATTGTTTCTATGAGAAAATCAGATTTTAAGCCATTTTCATCTTCAGATTTATTCTTTCATTTAAAATGCTGCTGGCTATGAGGAATTCTAACCAGGTATAAAACATCTCAAGAAGCATGCAGCTCCTGTAGTATTCTGCAACAGAGCAAGGAATGTACACTCCCTGGGCACTACAGACATAGCCAGAATGGGATGATTTACAGTTTGGTGAAAATTAAACAGTAATGGTCTTTTGATGCAGAAACATTCAGAATCATTTTGATTTTAGTGCCTTTTACAGGAATGCATAAACCTACCCTCAGTGAAAGGACGTCCTGCAACATAAATATCAAAACCAGAGAAATTCCCAACTAATCTCTTTGCTCTAATAAACTTAAATGCATTTTAATAGCCCAATGTTAGATTTAACCCTGAAAAGTCATCTAGAATAAGAGATATTCAGAATATTAAGGACTGCACCACTATCTCCAACTTCATTGCAAAGTAAATGAGCATAGGTCCTACTTTTCTTCGAGTCAAAAATGAGATAAGATGATGGATAAAAGTAAGAATGTCAAGAGGCAGAGTCAAGATGGCGGCGTAGAAGCAGCAAAAGTTCAGACCTCTGAAAACCCTTCCTTACTGATCACAAACTGAATGTTCCTAGGAGACTGAAAATCAAACCTAACAACAAGACAGAGCCAAGGAACCCTCCTGCTGGACTCAATTCAAAAAGTACATCTCCTCAAAAGCCGGAATCCAAGAACACTCAAGTTTAAAGGGAAGCCAGAAGGATGGTCCCAGGACCCCTCCCCCCCCTCCACCTAGAGCGCTAAGCCTCCAGTGGCAGTGGGAACCTCTGGGTGGGCAAAGGCACTGGTCTGGAGGGTGTACCTTGTGGGCAGGGCTGTGCTAGGCTCAGAGCATTGAACACAGGCAGTGTGGAAGGAGCTGGAGAGGGAGCGCACAGCAGGCAGCCTGGTCAGAGCGGTGGAGACCCTCCATATTGCTCCAGCCTTCCAAGAGGTTTTGGCCTCAGAGCACATCCAGCCCAACCCAGCTGAACATAATCCCATCAAAAGTCTTCAGAGGTCAGGGAAGCCTAAGCTCTAACACTCCTCACTCACAGACTATTGGACTTTAATCCAATCAAAAGCCTCCAGAGGACAGGGAAGCTCAAACTCCAACACCCCTCCCCCACAGACTGCACTGAGATATCTGACAAAGCTCCAAGAGGGGAGAATGACAGCCCCAAAACCAAAAAAAATAAGAGGAGCAAGAGCACAGACAAATATTGGGAGTAACAAAGGGGGTAAATATGAGCAAACAACAGAAAAAGAAAAAAGAAATTACAATTGACAACTTCTGTAAAGGCAACGAACAAAGAGAAAATGGAATAGAGGAGGAGGCAAGCAATAAAACAGAAATCCCAGCAAATTGGACACAGGCTTTGGAAGAACTCAAAATGCAATTCAAAACACAATTAACAGAGGCTGAAGACAATTGGGAAAAGAACTTAAAAACTAAGATAAGTCATCTGGAAACAGAAAATAGTGTCTTGAAAACCAAAATCAACCAGTTGGAAAATGAGGCAAAGGAGATGAAAGATGAGGCAAGGAAGATAAAGGATAAGGCAAAGGAGAGATGAGAGATGAGGTAAAGAGAATGAAAGATGACCTCCAAAGAAAGTCAGATCAGAAGGAGAAGAATGACAAAAAGCCAGGGATGAAATCCAGTCTTTAAGAACCATAATACAACAACTAGAATTAAGTGACCTCACAAGGCAGCAGGATACTATAAAACAAAACCAAAAGAATGAAAAAATTGAGGAAAATGTGAAGCATCTCCTTCACAAAACAGAGGATTTAGAAAATCGTTCAAGGAGAGACAATTTAAGAATCATTGGTCTACCAGAAGACCATGACAAAAGAAAAAGCCTAGACATAATACTGCAGGAAATTATTCAAGAAAACTTCCCTGATATTCTAGAACAAGAAGGAAAAGTAGAGATTGAAAGAATCCACAGATCACCTCCTGTACTTAATCCCCAACTGACAACACCCAGGAATGTTACAGCCAAATTCAAGAACAATCAGACAAAAGTAAAGATATTACAAGCTGCCAGGAAGAAATCATTCAGATACCATGGAACCACAGTGAGGATAATGCAAGATCTGGCTGCATCCACACTGAAGTACCGAAAGGCATGGAATATGATATTCCAGAAAGCAAGGGAACTAGGTCTACAACCAAGAATCAATTACCCAGCAAAACTGACTATATTCTTACAGGGGAAAGTATGGTCATTCAACAAAATAGAAGAATTCCAAGAATGTGTAAAGAAAAGACAAGACCTGAACAGAAAATTTGATGCCCAAGCACAGAACTCAAGAGAATCATCATAAGGTAATTTTAAAAGAGGGGAAAAAAGAAAAACAAAACAAAACAAAAAAAACACTTTTTTAAAGAGACTCAATAAGTTAAAATGATATTTATCCCTATAAGAAAAGAGGTCATTGGTAACTCTTAAAAACTGTTGTCATCACCTGGGCAGCTAGAAGAATTACACTTAGAGGGAACAGTGACAAACTGTATAGGATCAAATGACAAGACATAAATAGGTATATAGATATGTTTGCATAAATGCATATACATATGTGTATACATATATACACACAAAAATAGAGCTAAAAAAGGAAGTTAATACTAAAAGAAATGGGAAAAGAAGCAAATAGGGGTAAATTTATATGTCACAAAGAAGCTCATGGTGGGAGGGGGTGAACATCAATACACCGGATGGGTAAAGAGGTTGGAGACAAGAACTCTTACGTGCTTTGAAATTGACCCAAAGAGGGAAGAACAATCCAATCCATTGGGGCAGGGAATAGATTTGCACCCCATAGGGGAGTAGAAGGTAAACCAAAGGACTGGTGGGGAGGGAAGCAGTATAAGGGAGGGAGAGGGTGGGGGGTTAGTTTTAGAAAGACCGCAGGGAAAATAAAAGGGGGAATAAAAAGAGAGGGGGTAGAGAGGGAAGTTAAATAAGGGTGGGAACTAGGGGGACTGATTAAAAACAAACATAGGTGAAGAAGGAAATAGTGAAAGAAGAAAAGGCAGGACCAGGAATAGAAATCAAAATGCTGGGAAATACACAGCTAGTAATCATAACTCTGAATGTTAATGGAATGAACTCACCCATAAAACACAAGTGAATAGCAGAAAGGATTAGAATCCAAAACTCTACCATATGCTGTCTACAAGAAACACACATTAGGAAGGTAGATACTCATAGGGTGAAAGTAAGAGGATGGAGCCAAATCTATTGGGCATCAACTGATAAAAAGAAGCAGGAGTGTCAATCATGATATCTGACAAAGCCAAAGTAAAAATAAGTCTAGTTAAAAGAGATAGGGAAGGTAATTACATCCTGATAAAAGGCAGACAATGAGAAAATATCAGTACTCAACATGTATGCACCAAATGGCATAGCATCTACATTTCTAAAGGAGAAACTAGTGGAGCTCAAGGATAAAATAGATAGAAAAACTATACTAGTGGGAGACCTGAACCTCCCTCTATCCGAACTAGATAAACCAAACTAAAAAAATAAATAAGAAAGATGTAAGAAAAGCGAGTGAAAACTTAGAAAAATAGAGTTAGTAGATATTTGGAGAAAAATAAATAGCAACAAAAAGGAATACACCTTCTTTTCAGCAGCACATGGTACATGCACAAAAATTGACCGTGTATTAGGGCATAAAAACATTGCAAACAAGTGCAAAAGAGCAGAATAATAAATGCAACCTTCTCAAATCACAAAGCAATGAAAATAATAATTAGTAAGGGTACATGGAGAGGTAAATCAAAAATTAAATGGAAATAAAACCATAAGATTCTCCAAAACTGGTTAGTTAAAGAACAAATCATAGAAACAATAACTTCACTGAAGAAAATGACAATGATGAGACATCCTTTCAAAACCTATGGGATGGAGCTAAAGCAGTTCTCAGGGGGAAATTTATATCCTTGAGTTCACATATTAACAAAGTAGGGAGAGCAGAGGTCAATGAATTGGACATGAAAATTAAAAAACTAGAAAGTGAACAAATTAGAAATCCTCAGATGAAGACTAAATTAGAGATCCTAAAAATCAAAAGAGAAATTAATAAAATTGAAAGTCAAAGAACTATTGATTGAATAAATAAGACTAGAAGCTGGTACTTTGAAAAAACAAATAAAATAGACAAAGTACTGGTCAGTCTAATTAAAAAAAAGGAAAGAAGAAAACCAAATTGACAGTATACAAGATGAAAAGGGATTCCTCACCTCTAATGAAGAGGAAATTAAGGCAATCATTAAAAACTATTATGCCCAATTATATGGCAATAAATATGGCAATCTAGGTGATATGGATGAATACTTACAAAAATACAAATTGCCTAGACTAATAGAGGAAGAAATACGTTACCTAAACAACCCCATATCAGAAAAAGAAATTGAAACCATCAAAGAATTCCCTAAGAAAAAATTCCCAGTTCCAGATGGATTCACAAATGAATTCTATCAAACATTCAAAGAACAAATAATCCCAATATTATACAAACTATTTGACATAATAAGCAAAGAGGAAGTTCCATCAAATTCATTTTACGACACAAATGTAGTACTGATCCCAAAGCCAGACATGTTAAAAACAGAGAAAGAGAACTAAAGACCATTCTCCTTAATGAATATAGATGCAAAAATCTTAAATAGAATACTAGCAAAAGGACTCCAGCAAGTGATCACAAGGGTTATTCACTATGACCAGGTAGGATTCATACCAGGAATGCAAGGATAGTTCAATATTAGGAAAACCATCCACATAATTGACCATATTAACAAGCAAACTGACAAAAACCACATGATTATCTCAATAGATGCAGAAAAAACTTTTGACAAAATACAATACCCATTCCTACTGAAAACACTAGAAAGTATAGGAATAGAAGGGCCTTTCCTAAAAATAATAATCAGTATATATCTAAAACCATCAGCAAATATCATCTGCAATGGGGATAAACTAGATGCATTCCCAATAAGATTAGAAATGAAACAAGGATGCTCATTATCACCTCTATTATTTAACATTGTACTAGAAACACTAGCAGTAGCAATTAGAGAAGAAAAAGAAATTGATGGTATTAAAATTGGCAATGAGGAGACCAAGGTATCACTCTTTGTGGATGATATGATGCTCTACTTACTTAAAGAATCCTAGAGAATCAACCAAAAAGCTAGTCAAAATAATCAACAACTTTAGCAAAGTTGCAGGATACAAAATAAACCTGCATAAGTCATCAGCATTTCTATATATCTGCAACCCATTTCAGCAGCATGAATTAGAAAGAGAAATTCCATTTAAAATCACACTAGACAATATAAAATACTTAGGAATCTATCTGCCGAGACAAACACAGGAACTATATGAACACAACTACAAAACACTCCACACAATTAAAACTAGATCTAAACAATTGGAAAAACATTGATTGCTCATGGGTAGGACAAGATAACATAATAAAAATGACCATCCTATCCAAATTAATTTACTTATTTTGTGCCATACCCATTGAACTACCAAAAAACTCTTTTACTGAGTTAGAAAAAACCATAACAAAGTTCATTTGGAAGAACAAAATATCAAAGATATCCAGGGAAATTATGGGAAAAAATGCAAAGGAAGGAGGACTTGCAGTCCTAGATCTCAAACTATACTATAAAGCAGTGGTCATCAAAACAATTTGGGACTGGCTAAGACAGTAAAGAGTATCAGTGGAATAGACATGGGGTAAATGACCTCAGCAAGACAGTCTATGATAAGTCCAAAGATTCCAGTTTTGGGGACCAAAACCCACTTTTTGATAAAAACTGCTGGGAAAATTGGAAGACAGTATAGGAGAGATTAGGTTTGGATCAACACCTCACACCCTACACCAAGATAAACTCAGAATGGTTGAATGACCTGAATATAAAGAAGGAAACTATAAGCAAATTAGGTGAACACAGAATAGTATACTTGTCAGATCTTTGGGAAAGGAAAGACTTTAAAACCAAGCACGAGGTAGAAAAAATGTAAAATCAATAATTTTGATTACATCAAATTAAAAAGGTTTTGTACAAACAAAACCAATGCATCCATAATTAGATGGGAAGCAACAAATTGGGAAACAATCTTCATTACAAAAACCCATGACAAAGTTGTAATTACTCAAATGTACAAAGAGCTAAATCAACTGTACAAAAAATCAAGACATTCTCTGATTGATAAATGGGCAAGAGGCATGAATAGGCAATTTTCAGTTAAAGAAATCAAAACTTTTAATAAACACATGAAAAAGAGTTCTAAATGTCTTATAATCAGAGAAATGAAAATCAAAACAACTCTGAGGTATCACCTCACACCTAGCAGATTGGGTAACATGACAGCTATGGAAAGTAATGAATGCTGGAGGGGGTGGGGCAAAGTTGGGACATTAATGAATTGCTGGTGGAGTTGTGAATTGATCCAACCATTCTGGAGGGCAGTTTGGAACTATGCCTAAAGGGTGCGAAAAGACTGTCCTTTGACCCAGCCATAGCACTGCTGGGTTTGTACCCTCAAAGAGATAATAACGAAAAAGACATGTACAAGAATATTCATAGCTGCACTCTTTATGGTGGCCAAAAATTGGAAAATGAGAGGATGCCCTTCAATTGGGGAATGGCTGAACAAATTGTGGTATATGTTGGTGATGGAATACTATTGTGCTCAAAGGAATAATGAACTGGAGGAATTCCATGGAGATGGAACAACCTCCAGGAACTGATGCAGAGTGAGAGGAGCAGAAACAGGAAAACATTGTACACAGAGATTGATACACTGTGGTACAATCAAATGTAATAAACTTCTCCATTAGTGGCAATGCAGTGACCCTGAACAACTCAGAGGAACCTCTGAGAAAAACCACTATCCACATTCAGAGGGAAACACTTTGGGAGTAGAAACACTGAAGAAAAACAACTGTTTGAATACATGGTTTGAGGAGATATAGCTGGGGATGTAGACTGAATGTACATCCTAGTGTAAACAACAACATTGAAATAGGTTCTGATCAAGGACACAAGTAATACCCAATGGAATTGTGCATTGTTTTCGGGAAGGGTGGGTGGAGAGAAGGGAGGGAAATAATGTGATTATTGTAACCAAGGAATAATGTTCTAAATTGACTAAATAAACTAATTCAAATGGGAAAAAAGGAAGAATATCCACTTACAACTATTTTTTCTTCCTTGAATTCTTGTAGTAACAACTCATTTTTTTCCTCTGAGTTTCTGCTCGTGATTGTGGGCTTGTAATCTTCTGGATTTTCCCTCTTCTAACCTTTAATATTTCCTAAAATTAATTTGGTATTTTCTTGTATTTTAGTTATATCTTCAGCCTCTTGGGGGCTTGAGATTTTGTGCTTGACCTAAGCTCTTCTCTTGCAAGGATTGAATAGACTTTGTTTGTCCCTGAATCCTTTGAAGACTGAACATGGGTGGTGATTAATATTAGGTTCTATTGGGCTCCTCTGGTTCAGTCTCTGCCTTCTCAATTTCTTGGTGGCCCACTATGGGTCATTTCCCTTGACTATTTTCTTTTTCTTTCTTACACAGTCTTCCCTCAGGAGTTGGTTCTATTCTCTGTTGTTGCCCTAAAGGGGAGAAAGTGGGATTGCCTTATAGGCTTCGTGCACAGCCCTTTTTGCTCAGGCTCCAAGTTGCCCCTATCCTCTTAAAGTGTCTCTTAGTTCTTAAAGGAATATGCTGCCAAGCCCTGTTTCCTTGTGCTGTGACCAGTGTAGGCTAGATCTCTCTCCCTGCTTGTGTTCTGATAAGAAGCCAACCTCAGGTTCAGAACTTGATTACTGGGCCTGACAGGGACCTGCGGTGTCCTTGCAAAGGATCCTGGCTTGTGATACTTCCATTTAAAATTCTTGAAAGACTTTTTAGGTCTGATTCTGCGAGCTACTGGCTTCCCTGGCAGTTCCTCTCATTGCTTTCACTGGCTTTTAAAATTTCAGATGACTAAATGATCTATGTCTTTAATGAATAATGCTTGGAAATGATCAAATAAAATATATCTAAAAAAACAAACAAAAAAAAATTTCAGATGACTTCCCTAGCCATTTTTGCTTCTAAGCAGGTACTCTGAGTTGTGATTTACCAGTTCAGATTGCTGACTGGTTTAATATTTGTTTGTATGAGTTCCCACAGTCTTTCCTTCCTTCCCCACTTCTACTGGATCCTGGTCCTTGGAGTTCACTCTGCTTTCCCTGGTATAATTTTTTCTTCTCTTCCATTCTTCCCTTTCTCACTTTTTCCTGGTTTACCTGCCACTGGCCCTTCGACCAGCTCCAGTATTTTATGACTGCGTGTGTGTGTGTGTGTTTGGATGTGCTGCCTCCTTTTAGAGTCTTTTTGGAACACATTTTATTGCAAATGAGTTGGTTTGTTTGGCCCTGTTTGGCTAGGTTGTTTATGTAGTCATATCACCATCTTAAATGGAAACTAATTTTAAATCCATTCCACCTTGACCTGTCCTCAGACACATGGCTTGCCTTATCTTCTGAGGAGGGAATGTTTGAAATTGACCTTTAGAAACTCTTGCCTTTGTCTCCATTTTGGGTTCTCTTGCCTCTTAAAGAAGATTGTGTTTACCCAATGGACTATCAATTTTTTGTGGGAACCAAATTTGTGGAAGGAAGAGACATTCTCATGTGAAAATCAATGTTATCATTCCTGAGGGCAAATATGATCTCCTGCCCCCAAATCCCCTCACCAATAAGATGATACCCCCCCTCTTCATTATTTTCTTCTTGGAGTACTTAAGAGTCTTTCCAGTTTTAGAGGACTGTGAGCTTTACTGAAACTCTCGTGACCCTGGTCTTTGCCTCCCCTTCTCATTTTCCTTCTAGAAATGGGGGTATGTAATATGAGTGCCTCCTCCTCTTTCTGTACTCAGAAATTTTTTTGCCTAGGAAATCTGTCTACCCAGTTGGCAAACCAAAGTCTGGTCAAGCATGTCACTGATCAAGAAAACTCCAAACCATAAGTCCAGTGCTCAGAAAACATGAAAAATTGGGGGGACATATTTGAGAAAAGGAAAATATGCAGGATTCACCACTTCATTAAAGGCATTTTATAATAGCATTTCTCCTCAATTTCTTCATCTGTAAAATGGGAGGCTGGAGTAGGGATAGCTTTGGTGGCTCAGTGGATTGAGAACAAGGCCTAAAGATAGGAGGTCTTAGATTCAAATCTGGCCTCAGATACTTCCTTGGGTGATATAACCCTGGGCAAGTCACAGCCCCCATTGCCTGGCCCTTATTGTTGTTCTGCCTTGGAACCAATGCTTATTATTGATCCTAAGATGGAAGATGAAGGTTTAAAAAAAAGAGAGGCTGAAAGCAAGCCTCCAAGGTCCTTTGTAAGGAAATATAAATCTACAAATAAATAATATAAATGTATAAACTTGATTATGATCCCCACCAAGCCTTCTCTTAAAAAAAGACCAGGTCTATCCTCCTTCCTCAAAATAGTCTTCACCATAACCTCTTTCATTTAATTTGAGGAGACTAGGTATATGTTTCTACCTCAAAAATGATCTTCCTCATAACCTATTTCATTTCATTTGAACCTCACCCATATTTTTGTTTTTGACTTTAATATCTCCAACTGGACCAGAGGTTATATCCACTTTGCAATCCATGTGCACCTTTGCTTTGCCTTAAAACTAAACTCGTTTCAACATTTTTTTAGGTAGTAGCAGAATTCCATCATGGATAGGAACCTGCCATTAGGAAGATTTGGGCTCAAACCCTTCCTCTCACTCTTACTTGCTTTGTGACTACAGCTTAGTTACCTTGCCTCTCAGGACCTCAGTTTTCTCATCTGTGCTTTGGGGATGGCAATAGCTATAGTGCCAACCTCACATGGTTGTGGAGCTCAAATGCAATTATTTTACACACACACTCACACACACACACACAATGCTTTACACACTTTAAAGCTTCGTGTCAATGTTACTTATGACTATTACTGATAAGATATGGTACCTGCCTGAGGAAAGACAAAAACATGTAGATAAGTGAGAACTTTGATTAAATGCTTTATTTTTAAAAAAGTATTCTTTTATCTTTCTTTCAAAATGTAGTTAAATAGCGGTTGATGGGGGCAGCTCAATGGATTGAGAGCCAGACCTAGAGACAGGAGGTCCTAGGTTCAAATCTGGTTTCAGACACTTCCCAGCTGTGTGACCCTGGGCAAGTCACTTAACCCCCATTGCCTAGCCCTTACCATTCTTCTGCCTTAGAACCAATACATTGTATTGGTAAGGGTTTATAAAAATACAGGTTGATAAGTAGAGTCTAGAGTAATCAGGGTATATTGAAATATTCTCTTTCCTTTAAATTTTGTTATACTCCTATTCAATCACATTACTTTTTCATATTCATATTAATACATATTAATGTATTTTGATTTAATAGTATTTATATAAAATATGTTATTATACATATATGTGTTTAGAAAAATTTTGTGTATAGATAAACCATACCCATGTGAGCAAATGAGATCATTTAAGTAGAGACTATATTGTTATTTTAATTAAAAAGTTTCTTATTGTAGAAGATATCTGGCTCTTGCCCTTTATTGCTCATTAGATTTCATTCACTCCTGAGAGAGCCTTCAGAGGCTACATTCTACAAAAGAAGCCCTCATTGGTCCTTTCATGTCAGCTACAGGAATCTCATGCATGGTCCTTAAGAAGAAATAACCAACCTCTGGGAATATGTTTTGCAAATTCCATTCTTTCAGTCCCTGCAGGTCTCATAAATTACAGAAGAGCTAGAATTGCAAAGTGCCTCAAAGGAAACGACCCACTTTTTTAAGGAGAGATCCTAGCAAATCAGTGACGCTAAGTTTTACAAATTCATTATTATGCCTTTTACTGCCACAGTTTACAGAATATGCCTTTTTTGGCTAATGATTGAGAGGAAAGAGGATTTGAATTCTGGAAATGATGGATCGTGGACAAATTTAAGGTCAATCCGTAGGAAAATTCTGAAATTATTAGTAAATTGGAAGAGAAACAGTGATCTATAGGAAACAGAAAAGGTTCACTAAAGATGTTAAACCAAACTAACCTAATTTCCTGTCTTGATACAGTTATTAGATGAATAGGTCAGGAAGTATTAGAGATAGAGTATGTCTCCATTTCAGGAAGTTATCTCCTAAAGGTTTTCATAATATCCTTATGAACCACAGATTATAAACTTATTGAAGGTAGGATTTGTGTTTTGCATCCCCCAGGGCTTAGCACAGTGTCTGCCTCATAGAATGTGCTTAGTAAATATTTATTGAATTGAGCAAGATGGAGAATAATACACTGGTTGATAGTAAAGTGGATTCTAAGTTGGTGGAACAATCATACCTCCAAAATATTGATTCATAAATTGATGACAGTCTGAAGAGAGGTCTTTAGTGAAATTTGAAAGGGTTCTAGCACAGATTCTGTCCTGCCTGACATTTTGACTGCTAATTACCTGAAGATAAAGATAGATATATAGATAAAGAATGCCTACTTATTCGCAGGATGAGATAAGTCCAGGGGATAAAAAAGAATCTGGGTCCCAAGAAAATCTTGACAGGTTTAAGATGAGCAAAACATTAGAAACAAAATGAGAAGTCCTTACTTAAGTTTTTTTAAAAATCACTAGAACAAATAAAGGATAAAGGAGGGCTGGCTTTCAGGAGACTGGATGAGGAAGTCTGAGCAAGCTATGGCAGAGGGCTTAAATCCCACCTATGACTAGTTTTTGTACAGCCCATATGCTAAGAATGGTTTTTTTATGTTTTAAGATACAATAAAACCATTTACAATTATAAAAACCATTCTTAGCTGCCAGGCTGTACAAAAGCACATGATGGGGCCATTTTATTTGGTGATGGGCTATGGTTTGCAGACTCTTGCACTAAGATATCAGTAGTTCCTTGTCTGAAGGTACAGATATAACCAGCTTGAGGTAGAACCTGTACCCTTGGGAGCATTGCAATAATGATGATGAGACTTTTCTGTATGTAATAGGGAGGGTCTGATAAGGGATAATTAAGGGTTCAAAACTAAATAGATATGTAAAATAACAGGTTTATTCATCTAAAGGGTAAAGGGAAAAGGGGAATTGGGGAATAACTAACTCTTAATCCAAACAGAGATAAACACCCTTATAACTTATATAATTATTTTAACTAAATTCTTAAAGTCGTAATTAAGGTTAGGGATTTTGGTAGGAACAGGGCCAAGGCCAAAGAATCTCACAATACAGTAGTCCTCTTTGATTCAAGCAGTAATCCCAGAAGTAAGTCACCAGCACTGTTGAAATCCACTCCTCTGTAGCAGCTGCAGCAGCAAGGACAGGCAGAATATTAAGAAAGCCAAAGAAGAGGGAATCATTGGCTCTCTGGGTCCACCCCAGAAATACCAAACAGAAACCCTCTGGGCTTTCCTAACTGCTAGAGGAAAACAGCAGACTCTCTCTCTTTCCCAAGTTCACCAACTGTGTCCAGCAACTGCCTGTGTGTTTCAGTTCCTCAGCTTCTGAGAGTTCTGTGTGGAATGTTGGTCTCCAGGATCTCTTGCTGTCAGCTTACAAAATTCCTTACTACATGTAGCAACAGTTCATGTCAAAAAGACATGGTTTTGAATGAGTTACCAATATCTAATGATTGTGTTTAATTAGATAGAGTTAAGAGAAGTACGATGTCTACAATGGGGTAGAGAAATGTAGCCCTAGTTGAGTAACGTGCTAGATTTGGAGTCGAATTCTGCCTTTGATACTTAATAGCTACAGTGTTGTTGCTTAATTATTTCAGTCATGTCTGATTCTTTGTGACCCCATTTGGGATTTTCTTGGAAAAGTTACTGTTCTCCAGCTCATTTTACAAATGAGGAAACTGAGGTAAACAGGGCTAAGTGACTTCCCCTGACTACTAAGTATCTGAAGTTAAATTTGAATTCATTTCTTCCTGACTCCAGGCCCAGCACTGTGTCCATTGTGTTACCTAACTGTCCTAATAGTTTCATGTCTCTGAGGCTCAGTTTCTTCCTCTGTACATTGTGGGGTGGGACTAGAGCACCTCTCAAAATCCTCTCCACCTCTATCATCTATTATCTCTTTGATCTAAGACCTCATTGTACTCTTTATTGTACAAATAACTTTTTCCACGTTCTTAGTTTTGTACTATATTTTAAGGAGTCCAGTGAGAAATTGGAGCGAGTGTAGAGGATGTCATGAGGAACTGGGCTTGTTAACCTGGAGGAGACTTCCAGACACATCAAATTCATGCATGCCTGAGAATGGCAGAGCTATTTTGCTCCATTTTGCAATAGAAGCTGTCATCAGTCCTTTTATGTTAGCTACAGGAATCTCATGTATGATCCTTAAGAAGAACTAACAAACTTTGGGGAGATTTAAAGGGCTATTCGAGAGTAAGCAAATTGGCTTATTCTTTGTAAGTCCAAAGGGAAGAACTAGGAGCAGTGGAAATTTCAAAGAGGCAGAGTTTGTTTCAGGACAAGGAAGACCTTTATAATAATGTTTGCAATGTTAAAATGGAATGAGTTACCTATATTTATTTTTTTAAACAAGAAGCTGGATATTACGAGTTGTTAAAAAAGAAAAGAAAAGAAAATTATTGCATGGCTTGTAATATTTATTCCCTCGCTGAAACTGTTTTTTTCCATTCTTAGTCTCTCTTCTTTCTAGTGTATCCTTTCCCCAGCTGCCAGAATAACCTTCTAATATCTTAGATCTGATCTTCTCGTTTTGCTTTAAAAAAAAAAAAGAAATAGTGCTTCCTCACTGCCTATGCGATTATTATTTTTTTAATGCCTGAGCTTGACATTTAAGACCTGCTACAATCTGGTTCCTACCTACCTAAGAACAACATTATTTCATACTATTCTCTCTCTCAAACTTTGTGTTCCTGCCAAACTGAATGCCTGGCTATTTGCCAAACTTGGCATTCCAATGGCTATCTTCATGCACTCACATAAGCTGTTGCCCTCCCCCAATCCCACCTACCTGCAGTGCCCTCTTGCTTCTTGTTCATCATGAATTAAGAATATTTGTCTACGGGCCAGCTAGGTGGCTCCGTGGATTGAGAGCTGGTGCTGGACTCAAATGTGACCTTTGGGCAAGTCACTTAACCCCCATTGCCTAAGCCTTGCTGCTATTGTGCCTTGAAACAATATTGATTATTCTAAAATGGAAGGTAAGGGTTAAAAAAATTGTCTTCCTTCAAAGATCAAATATTACTTCTTCAAAACCATCCCTGACTCCTTCCCTTGTTACTCTTCTCTCCCTCTTTAGTTTCCTAGTATTATATTTACTTATGTATATTCTGGATTCCCACCCACTGGTCTTCAATCCTTTACCTTTAGTTTTTGTGTCCCTAACACCTAGCACAGTGCTTCACTTATTATTGGTATTTAAAATAATACTTGTTGAATTGAATTCAAATTACTTAAATTTTTATTGTTCATCCTCCTATGACTACAACCCAATTTAAAGTTTTCTTGGCAGAGATATTAGAGTGGTTTGCTATTTCCTTCTCTAGTTCATTTTACAGACAAGGAAATGGAGGCATTAGGGACAGGTGACTTGCCCAGGGCCACACAAGTTAAGTGTCTGAGCTGAATTTGAACTTGGGTCTTTCTGACTCCAGGTCCGATGTTCTGTCCACCTAAGCTTAGAAGGTGCCTGATAAATGCTTGCTCCCTTCCCTGCCCCCTTACAGTACACGGAGTTACCTGTGAGTGCCAGCTCTGTTATAACATGTGTTTGTATGCCCACACATAAACACAACACACATGTATAGCTGTGTGTCATCTGATGGGGTGGACGGCACTAAAAATGTAGAAGCAGCAAAAATAGTATAGATAATGAATGAATGATTATGGACTTTTAAAAATCAGTAATAATTGGTAATAATCTTGGCAATAATCACACTGTGGTTCATCATTTCAATACATTCAACTTAGTTTCCTTGTCTGGTACCCTTTTAAATAACAGATGGTAGGACTAGTTCTCACCTGAGTAATTTTCTTCAGCAAAGAGAACTCTAACTTTGAATAACAACATACAACTTGTAGGGGAGGCAGGGAGAGAGTGGGGGGTCAGGACAGGGACTTATCTTGCTCCTTTTTGGAAAGAATAAGTTTAATATTTAATGGTTTGGAATGCATTTCAACAGAAATTAAGTTATTAATGCTAATCTGTGAATAATGCACCAATGAAAACACATAGAACCCTGATTTGCAAATCTTAAAAGGCTACATAAATGCTAGTTACTAGGTATTCCTTTTTGGAAACTTTGATGTGAATTGTTATGTGTATAATTTTGGGATAGGCACTGTCCTAAGTGCTGGAGATACAAAGACAAAAGACAGTCTCTGCTGTCCAAAAGCTCGTGGTTTAATGGGAGAGAACAGCATACAAACAACTATGTACAAAGAATGTACACACATATAAAGACAAGATAAATGAGAGACGATCAGCGGAGTGAAGAGGCTAGCATTAAAGGGGGTTGGAGAAAGACTGTGAAGAACACAGATTTTTAGCTGGGATTTAAAGGAAGCCAGTGAAGATGGAGATGAGGAGGGTGAACATTCTAGTCATGAGGAGGACAGCCAGTAAAAATCACATACAAGACCATTTTATCTAGAGAAGAGAAAACCATATTGAAAAATTTTTAATACATCACTGAATCTAGTAAAAAAGATTTTGGGCTAGACACAGACTGTTTAAACCTTAGTCTTTGTGCGTGAAATATAGGTCTCAATTACACGTTTCCTTTCCCGATTCACAGAAATAGAAGCATCATAAATTTTCAATTGATACCTTTTATGGTTTATAGACTAAGGAAGGGCGGGAAAAGATGGCAATTGTGTTATAATCACCAGTTCTTAACAGATTGCTTCTTTACCTTTGGCAGTACTGAAGACAACATTTTAGATTGAGAGTAGGGAGATTTCTTGGATTCCCCTTGCAAAACTTAGAGTTCATTTCAGAATGAAAAGCAGCAGGTCCTGAAGTTTTCCAATTTTGGAAAATTCCATTGTAGAAAAGCAAACACCTGTTGAAACTTGCACATGCTTAGGTGAACCTGTTAAGAAGGAAATAAAGAACTTTAAAAACTTCTAAAATTTCTCCTGCACAGTCATCTATTGAATACTGAACCCCTTTGATGAAATAGATGTACATTATATTAAAAGTTGCATAATCTTTATGATGAATTAGACCTTAATAATTATTTTCTTTCTTTTAGCACTGGCTGGACCATTCAAAACCTATTAAAAAGCAAATGAAAAGTAAGTAACCCCAAATGAAAATTTCTTGTTTCATTCCTTTCCTTTGGGATTAATTTAAAGCAGTTTGTTTTATACATTGAGTTTTTATATCTTTATTAAATATGAAACCACTTGAAAAAATTAATTTTAAATAAATTATTTTAAAAAGTTCAAGTCGGACAAAAGTTGTTAAAGCCAATTTCAAGTTGGACAAAAGTTGTTAAAGCCCATGTGTGGAAAATTTTAAGTAGTCCTAAAAGATCAGAGTGTTCTTATTTATAAAGAAGCTTAACTACACTCATAGATTTCAAACCATATACTCCCTGTAGGGAAAAACAATGATTCATGTGATAGTCAGAAATTTGGTTTTGATGAATAGATGGTGAAATGTCATCTAGTCAATTGCATTTAATACTTGCTCATATGTTTTATTTATTTTCCAGAGTCCCTTAGAGCGCACTAGATATAAAATAGAATTGTAAACAACCTCCTTCCAACTATACAGGGTTTTATCTCATTTTACCAATGAGGTCACTGAACAGGACATCAATAATTTTTTCAAAGATTGATTCTTTGAAAAGTATTTATAGAGATGATTCAATAGTATTCATAAATTTTGAAACATTCTGTTTTCCATACCCTCCATCTCCTTCTCCCCAGTGAATCTTCAGAGCAAATTGTTTAAAGTTGTCCTCAGTGTTTCATGGCATTACAGAAGTAGTGGTACCTAGAGGCAGTCAAGTGGTACAAGTGAACCAACCGCTGGACCTGGAGTCAGAAAGACTCACGTTCAAATCCAGCCTCAGACACTGATTAGCTTTGTGACTCTGGACCAGTCAACTTAACCTCTCTTTGATTCAGTTTCCTCATCTGGAAAATGGGAAAATAGCACCTACCTTCCAGGGTGGTTGTGAGAATAAAGTGAATTAATATTAGAAAGTGCTTAGCAAACCTTAAAGCACTATGTTAACCCTTATGAACCATTGTCTAAGCTATTATTAAGAGATGGGCTTTGGAGTTGAGTTTGACTTCTGAGTCTTTTACTACCATTGTGATAATTAGCAAGGGGGAGGGAGGAGGAAATAAGGGAACTATTAGCAAGCACTGATGGGGTGTGCAGCTAGGTGGCCCAGTAGATAAAGCCCTGGATGTGCAATCAGGAAGATGAGTCTTCCCAAGCTATGTGACCCTAGGCAAGTCACTTAAGCCTGTTTGTCTCAGTTTCCTCACCTGTAAAATGAGCTGGAGAAAGGATTTACAAACCACTCCAGTATCTCTACCAAGAAAAGCCCAAATGGGGGGTAGCTGGGTGGTTCAGTGTATTGAGAGCCAAGGCCCAGAGAGGGGAGGTCCTGGATTCAAATTTGGCATCAGACACTTCCCAGCTGTGTGACCCTGGGCAAGTTACTTGAGCCCCATTGCCTAGCCCTTACCACTCTTCTGCCTTAGGACCAATACACAGTATTGATTCTAAGGCAGAAGGTAAGGGTTTAAAAAAAAAAAAAGAAAAGCCCAAATGAGTCATGTAGACCTGGGTACAACTGAACAACAAAATAATCTCTCTTATCTCTCTTTGCACCATCAGTTTCCCTCCTTCCTTCCTTCCTTCCCTCCTAGTTTTTTTTTTCCTTATTCTCTCCATTATTGTACCTTTTAATGCAATGACTAATATGTTATGGATTTAATTTATTTATTTTTCCTTTGGTCATTGTGTGATCTTCAAACTTGGGGAAAACCATCTTCAAATGTGTAGTTGGATCTGCTTATGTTTTGCACTTTCGAATTAAATACTATTCTTCAGAACCGAACAACCTTCGAGAAGAGTTTACAAGGTAGGACATGATCCTAAACACATTTCTAAATTTGATTATACATTTACATTTTGCAGAGTCTTCTTGGTCATTGTTGTTGCCTTTTCCTATTTGTTTGTTTGACCCCTCCTCTTTTTTTGTTTTGTTACATCACTTATTTTAAATTTCTGTTGAATCTCAGAATTCTTCTTTCTCAGTCTTCTTGTAACCTTAACTCTGCCAATCTCTGTGTTTTTAGATGTCTGCACTTCAAATTAAACAACTTAGTCTTTGCTGCCTCATCTTTCAGGTGACTAGGATGACTAAGATCTATTTCCTTCTCTCCTTTTCACTCTTCTAAGACTTTATCTAAATAAGTTCATTGTGCTATTATTTTGGATATTTCACAGAACTTAGAAACTGGCAAACCTTTCCCAGCCACAAATTTCTTAATTTATTTCAAGTAAGAGGGTGATCTAGCATATGCTACCTTGATTTTTACTGTGGGAGAGCATACTTTTCCTCCCTTTCAAAGAAGGGGGGAAAATTTTAAATCCTAAGTCATTAAGTGACAGTAATAATTTGTGGTAATTGATTTTGTAGAGCTCCTGGCATTGATGTTAGAATTAATGTCTTCTCTATTCCTCCATTAGATTATTTTTGGACCCAATTCTACTATATTTCTAGATATTTCTTACATATATTTCTCTCTCAAAACTGAGATGGTATGGAGACAAAAGACAGTCACAAGAAAAATTAGTTTTCCCCCTTCTAGTACTCTTACCAGTGTCCTTTTCCTGCAATGTAATGCTCTTTAGTTTCTGCATGATTTTTTTATCTTGGCAGAAAGCTGAAATAGTGGTGACTTTATAAATCAATTATCTGATAGGGTGGGAAGTGGGGAGTAAGGATTAAGCCGGTGATGGCAAGTGAAAGTTATTGAACAGACCACAGTGGCTTGAGCCATCTTGAAACTGGAAGAGGTAAGTCAACAAGATAGATTGGGCAATTTTTATTTAACTGTTGAGGACTCCAACGTAACATTGGAAGATTCATTTTTACATTTGGGAGTCAGTGTATCTGTCACCTGTAGTTTCTCACTGATGGTTGACCTTACGATCCCCCTGAATATGAAAAGCAAAGTTTATTGTTGGTTGAACTTGTTTGAAGCATTAAAAAAATGTTCTCAGGTATTCCAGAAAACACAGGGATCTTTGTGTCCTTTGTTATCACCCCCCCTTACTTCACTTTTAAATATACTACTCTTCATTTTCCATCTCTTTTTTGTCCAGAATTTAGAGAAAAGTTTGTCTGCATCTCATCTTTCTTTTTTTTGAAGTTCCTAAAAGCAAAAAAATTATTCCAGTGTCACACCCAGTTACTCAGGAACCCTTTCATTCAAACCTGTTGCATAGAAACATCACTGATGCCATGAAACATTGAGCTTTGGTGAAACACATTCATATTAATTTGTCTGCTACTTCCTCATTTTTTGTTTCATATCTGTCACCATTACTAATCAAAATCAGGGCTTTTCCCCATTTCCTCTGGTATGTACTTAAAAAATAAAAGCAACATAATTCTGTTTAACAAAAGGAGGAAGAACTCTTAATTATTAGTTACAAAGTCAACCTCAAACTTTACTATGGGTCTGGCATGCACAGAAGCTCTGTCTTGCTATTTTATTGGTAAAATTGCACATGCATGTGTTGTGTTTTTTGTCCTGTTTGGTTCTCTTCTCAGTCTCTGAGGGCATTTTGAGATATCCTTGTTGGACTGCACAGTGATCCATGCCACAGCTTACAAATATCTTGTGCATTTCTGTAAAATGAACATTTCTGTTAAAGATTCTGGGACATGCTCCAGGAGACAAGTCCTATAGAGGAAAGTCTTCTAGAAATGCTTAAGTTTTACTTGAATATTTTTAATAGTTCAAAATTGTTCAATAAAAATTTTGTATGTGGGGTGATATTTACAGTGGGAAATTTGGGAATGGTAGAGGATGATATTTTGTTGACTTTTGTATATATTTGTTAGGTACCTGTTTGTATTACAACTCAGGCATGACATTCTTTCAGGAAAGTAAGTATGTTTTTTATTACGAACTCTGAACCCTGACTAGGTAATAATGTACATTGTTTTAGTTCTGTTAGCCTTGTTCCTTTTCAAAATTAAAAAAGAATGCATCAGGTTTTATTAAGTACTATTATTTGTACCATATCATCATTTCCTTTTTAAAAAATACTGTGTAGCTTGAATCATTTCCAAAAAAATTTCTTTTTAAGTGATGTGCATTCAGACACTTTAGTCTTTCTAATCACATCACTGGCCCATTCATGATGGCTTTTGTCCTATTTTCCGTAAAATACATTATTAGTATGTATACAGGTACAGATATTTACACAAATATTCCATTCATCAGCATCTGCATTTAAGTAATGTAAAGGGGTTGCCTCCTGAGTCAGATGGAAAGAAAGAAGTTTATATGTTGTCATTTTCTCTTCCTTTCTTAAAAATAAATTTCTAGCATTATTTCTTTTAGTCTCTGAGTTTTAATGATAACTTACTAAACCTACTTTGGTATCAAAGTATTTGATTTCACATGCACTATTCTTTTATACTAAGTATGAATCCAAATAATCATACCTTTTATAATTATTTCATGGTTTTAGCATTTGCAGTTAACTAATTCTTTCCATCATATGAATGCTAAGAATATATTTGAATAATTTTGATTAATTGTCAATAACCCCAATACCTGCTAGTATGGAGAGGGAGTACAATTAATTTTATCCTGATTTTAGTTCCTACAATGACCTTTTGAAACTTGGGAAAAGCTAAATGGAATATGTAAAAATTTGAAATAAAATAAGTAGATTGTCTAATGCATGTTTTTGCCTGTTTCAGCCTTGTCACCCAGATCTTTGATCCTTGATATTGTGTTCATATATTTTGTGTGTACATGTGTGCATTATTGTTAACAATGCCTCCTTAAAGCATCAGAAATGGATTCCTGTTGGTTTTTTCAATATAGTCACTTCTTTAGGAAGGGAAAGTTTGTCTTCTGCTTGTTCAAAGCATACTTGGACTAGAAAAGTGATTGATTTATCAATTCCCATTAGGAGAGTCAAAAATATAGTCATTCTAATTACAATATGCCAATGGTTGCATTGCATTGCCTTGATGCTGATAGAGAAGGCTGAAAAACAGAGCTATTTTTTAATAGCATCAAAGCCAATTGATCTCCTTCCATTTCTGATAGAGGCTGAACTTTTGTGTTTTATACAGACTAAGAAACTATTTAAAATGTACATATGAAAAGGTCAAACAGATGCTTTTAATAAGTGAGTGTTGAAAAATGAAGATCATTGAATACATTTACATCTTTATTCACACCTTAATACAGTTAAGGAAAATTAACTAAAATGCCAAACAATTTAATTATAAAATTGGCTCTGTTTGTCTTGAGATATTTAACCCTCCCCTTTCCACATTGAATTCCATCTCCCAGTATTTGGCTAGGTTCCAGAAAGAAGACGACCCCAGGGTGACATGGATTATCTCTTGTACAGAAGGACTGAGTTAACTAGAGTTTCTTCCTAAGACATAAGCAGTATGTATACCATCAAAAGGAAAGGGTAGGGTAGTGAAGAATCGAAAGTAGCCACAATTTTGTTTCCCATTTAAAGTAAATTTAGATTTCTTCCCAGGATTAACCATTGCTGTCACTTCTGAAATAATGCTTAGTACGAACACAGTTAATTAAAGAATTGTGAGTATCTTGACTCTACTTAGAACAACTGAGCCAGGGTATGGCAAATTTTCCTTCAGTAATAAGGAATATTGTATTTAGAGAAGCCACATTCTTAGTGGGTAGAAAGAGATGTCCTCAGAGACAGAAAGATCTAGATTCCAGGCTGGCCTCTGGCACATCTTGTCTATTTTATTCTAACCTTTTAGTGCCCCATAGCCAACTTTTTAAAGGTAGCAGAAGAGTGGCCATTCTTTATGGAAAAAGAGTTTCCTTACTGGGAGCTCCCTGTAACAAATAAATCACTGGAAAAAAATATATCCTACAGTTTTCCATCTTTTTTACTAATGTGGTAGATACATGAAGAGAGAGAGGTTTTCCAGGACAAGCCAAGATGCAAGAACCAAGGCTGGGGATCTATCTGCAAAATCAAGGAGAAGGTTCCAAATGGAATGTTCCCAGGAGGAGAGGCAATTGAAACAGGCTGAAGGACCCTTGTGAGGCTGGCTTGGCTTTGGTCTATCTGACCAAAGGAGGAACTGATTCTGTCTCTCTCTGGGAGTTGAAGCTGACCAGGAGAGAAACTGAGACTTGGATTCTCTCTCTCTCTCTCTCTGTGTCTCTCTTTCTCTCTGTCTCTCTGTCTCTGTCTCTCGTTTGACTGGCCACTAATCCTAAGCCAGGGATTGTGGGTTCAGGTCCCATCTGGGGTGCCAAATGTAATAAAAAGGGTAATCTGTGTGACTATTTCTTGTTGCAGTGACTGATGTACTCTGGCTTTTGACTAGAGAGAGCTGCTACTAGTATGGGGACATACCTGGGGGTACCTAGTTACAATGGAGGTAGATGAGAAATGCTGCTAAAAGTAGAGAGATACTGCCACAGATAGATACTACTGATCCCTACTGATGACTAATGAATCAATCTATTTCCTAACCTCCTCCTCCCTTCACTCCCTCCCTTCTCCAACCCTTTCCCAGTTTCTTCTTGAAGCTTGTGGCTTCGCCCCCCCCCCCCTTCCCCCAGTGGACTATAAAGACACTCTCTTCTTTTTCTTTTTCAAGTCAGGGGGTTTATTGGGAAACTGAGGTAAGAGGGATGAGGGTTTCCCTAATCTATAATGAGGGAGAATTTGAGGGTTTGGGGAAATCAGTCCAGTCACAACTGTGACAGGGGGGACAGTCAGAGAGATAGAGGACAACTGTTTAAAATCTTCTTTTTTTTTCCACAAAGCCACCAAGATCTCTCAGCCTAATTTCAGAAGCCCCTCTCGAGGGTCCTTCAGCCTGGGACAAAAGCTAACAAAATCAGTTCAGCTTCTTCTCTCTACAGCTAGGCTTGCCTCCTTTCTTGGTCAGTCAACCCCCAGAGAGAGAGAAATCAGTTCCTCCTTTGGTCAGATAGCCCAAAGCCAAGCCAGCCTCACAAGGGTCCTTCAGCCCACTTCAACTGCCTCTCCTCCTGGGAACATTCCATTTGGAACCTTCTTCTTGATTGACAGGCAGGTCCCCAGCCTTGGATTGAGCATCTTGGCTTGTCCTGAAAAACCTCTCTCTCTTCATGTCTCTACCACACTAATTTTATCCAATTTTGTTTGCAAAGTGAGTAGATACCACACATGAATTTCTGTATTTCATCAGGTCCCAAGCACCGGGAAACATTGCTTTTCATATTCTGAAATAATCACTCTGTGAAGTACTTTTATGTTTGGTTATTTCTGTTTTTAAATATGACTACAGACAATAATAAAGAATAAAGACAGTAATCCAGTTTTTCTTAATAGCCTAAAAAATCTATTTTGGTATAGTTGTATTTCTTATATGTACATTCAAGAAAAATGCATATTCTGAGCTAATTTCTTTTCTTTGAAGATTGAAATGCCCTTATGAGACTGCTGTGGAACTAGCTGCCCTGTGTCTTCAAGGTAGGCAACTCTTCCCAAGTTATTTGCTTTCTGAAATTGTATGTAATGATACTGCTGTAATGACTCTGCTAGCATTAATATTACCATTGAATGTTTGCACCATACTTAATGTGTGGGCATTTTGTTAAACATTTGACAATATATTGTTATTTATATTATTATTTAACAATGTTAAAAGTTGTTAAAATTCTTAAAAATTACCAAAACCTTTAACTTCAAATAAAGTGTTCCTAATATTCATTAATAAAGCCATACATACACTAATAGGTTAAGGGATGTGGCTATACAACTATCCAGTTTATTTGTCTGGTTAATAAGAGAAAGTAGCGTAGGGCAGAGAGTGCTAGGCTTGGAGCCAGGGTCCCAATCTTGATTTTGACATTGACCTCCTGAGCAAGTCATTTATCCTCCACTTGCCTCAGACAGCATCCTAGGATTTTTCTTTTATTTCATAGAGGAAGATTCAAATCCATCTCTCCACCTTCCTGCCCCCATGATGGTGGAATCCCCCCCCCCCCGCCAGAGTTCCGCATGCCAAAGCATCACAGATCCTTCCTCTGTTTGCACGTTAATTATCTACTCTTTTATTATTGATTGTAAGTGTTGTCAGAAAGTAGTTTCTAAATTGAACACTGAATCTTTATTTAATGATCAGGAAAATATTTTGCCAGTTTTTACTTACTGGATTAATTCCTTTTAGTGCATAATTTTCTGATATCAATCAAATCTTTTCTTTTGAGGTAGTTAAAGACTCATATCAATTGTGTTATAGACAGCAAAGTTAAATCACATTCAGTTTAGAAAAACAAGAATAACAATCAGGACACATGTATAGTTACCTTTGTTAAGAAGGTAAAAATAGAATCTGTCTCACGAATAATTATCAAAAAAGAAGTGCTTTTCATCTGTCTCTGATATTCAAAAATAGTATTCTTGGTTTGTAAGAAAGTGGACATTTTTTTAGTGGAAACTCAGTAATATTAGACCACTTTGCCACTTCTGACATATGAGAAACGGATTTTGTTGTTCTTATGTCTGTAAATTCTGTTACTTCAAAGTGAAAGATTTCAATATGATGAGCCTTTGTGTTAATGCTGCAGGACAGGTTAATGTGGGTGCACTGTGAGTGAGTAATGGTATACATTTTCCTTAAAACAATATTATTGGGGGCAGTTAGGTAGCTCAGTGGATTGAGAGCCAGACCTAGAGAGATGGGAGGTCCTGGGTTCAAATCTGGCCTCAGACACTTCCCAGCTGTGTGACCCTGGGCAAGTCACTTGACCCCCATTGCCTAGCCCTTACCACTCTTCTGCCTTGGAGCCAATACACAGTATTGACTCCAAGTCGGAAGGTGAGGGTTTCAAAAAAACAAAAACAATATTATTCAAAGTGAGAAAAAATGTCAAAATTTGTACTGAAGAAAGAGACCAATTAATTTGTTTGGGGGTAAGGGATAGGTAGAAAACTCATAGAGAAAAATGAGACATTTGACAATTAGGTTACTCCTATGCGAAGGCCTTGCAAGGTAGGGAATTTGATGTAGGAATTCCAGGGGAATAGAGCAAACATAGAAGTGATTTGAGAATTGGAAGCAAACATTGAAAAAATGGGAAAATGGAAAATTCTTATGGATGAAATAATTGGGATAAATTAAACTTCTGAACACAAATAACATATTAAAAATGAGAAGCTCCTCCTTCCTTATTTTGCTATTCTTTCCTTTCTTTACTAATCATTATCCTTTACCTCTTTGCAAATGCAAAACCAAACAAGAAATGTCATATTTAAATGCTGATAGGTAGGTTTTATTTTGCTGAGTTGACCTCATCAGTATTCATATAATTGAGGTTTTCCTCGGAGATTTTTTTGTGGGGGAGGAGAGAGGCATTTTTATTTTAAATCAGTAAGCATCCTAGGCCAGTACAATGACCTTTGAGGTTTTGGAAGCAAATTGGACCATTAAATAGGAATCTTGCCCGCTGTAGGAAGTCCTTGAAAGTCTTCAGAACATCTTCCTATGTGCCAGTGAGGAATAAAGAAAATATGTCAACCAAAAATACTTTCCCAAAGAACTCTCTGGCCTCCAGAAAATTAGAAGACATCATAAAGATTTTTCGTGCCAAATTTAGACTTTGTAGAGAACCATTGCCTACCCAAGAGCATTACTTATTATGAGACAGCTTCTTGAAGTCAAAGAATAAAAGTGTGCTCTGTGGTACTCACTTGCCATCAATCTATATTCAAACCTCTTACCAGGAGATTCTTTCCCATCTCATTCACAATATTCCCAGTCTTAAGACTTAAGCTCGTAGCAGTGACTTAGGCTTCCTTATGGAATAAAGACTTCTATTTTTCTTCCTGTTTTCTTGAGGTTTTTAGAAAAGTCAGTAACCTAAGGTCCAAGCAAGGGCCAGCTAGAAAATCACCTCTTTCTTGGCCCACTTTTCATCCTCTTTAGATGAAATAGCCTGTTACCAAGGGCTTATCTAGAGAGATACCCACTGGACCATGGTCCAGATTTGGAGAGAGAAGATGAGCGATATGAAACAATTAGAATTCTACAGGCCATTATGGAATCAAATGCTAGATTAAGTAACAGGGAAACACTATAGGAATTTTAAGAAACTGATAGAATCATAACGATGGGGAGAACCCTTGAAGAGGGACAGAGGGTGGTCCCCATCCTGGTATAAAGGAAGCAAGGTCCAAGTTGAGAGAACATGTTGAGAAACACAAGCTGAAAAAGAATAGAAAGCAGAAAAGCAGGGCAGATCGCTAGTAGGTTGTAGGAGATCTAAAGACAGTTCTGAAGGTCAAGACAAGGACAGAGGAACCCTGGTGCCAGGAATCAGACCCTTTCTGTGACTCAGTCCGACTCCCAAAGCTTTGGTCTTTTTATGGTGTCTGATTGCTTTTTCTGCTTTTATGAAGGGCTGATGTTCTGTTGTAGTCATTTACAGGGTCCACTAAGCTACCTTCTCACTTAGCTACCCCTTTCACATTTGGGGTTCAGTGTACCAAGAATTGAAAAAGGTCTTTAAGGTCCAGCTATATCCAGAGCATGAACAATCACTATGGACCAGAGTTGTCGTTGGACAAAAATTATTAAATTCCTTCCATGTTCCAGTCGCTGTGCTAGGTGCTGGGATTTCAAACACAGAGGCAGCTAGTGGATAGAAGACAGGACCTGAGGCTGGAAAGACCTGATTTAGATCTGGCTTCAGACACTTACTAGCTCTGTCACCCTAGGCACGTCACTTAACCTCTGTCTGCCTCACTTTGCTCATCTGTAAAATGGGGATAATAAGAGCACCTACTTCCCAGGGTTGCTGTAAAGATCAAATGAGATCATTTAAAACACTTAGCACATTGCCTGTCACATAGTAAGCACTTGTAATAATGTTGGCTCTTATTTGAAAGAATAAAACAACCTCCCCTGTTCATAAGGAGAGAATCTAAATTATTTGTGGCTGGGGAGAGTCACAGCTAGGAAGATACAAGGGTCCATTATGTCCCTTCTCAGATTAATGGGGCTGACAGTCATACAGTTTCCTCTTCACCCTGGAATCAATCATTCAACAAATATATGTTCAAATACCTGGTATGAGTCAGGTGCTGCTAGATTCTGGGAAGCAATATTCTTTGGGACCAGTAAGTCATTTACCTCCCAACCCATTCCTATTAAGGGGAAAGTGACCTGTGGGGAAATCAGGGGTGCAGGTGGCAGGAGGGGTACAAGTAAAACACTAGTCTCAGGTTCATCTGCCCTGTGTGTGGAGTTTCTGGCAAACCCCAGTCATTACCAGAATAATCATATAAGATTTTGTTAACCAAGTAGGACTTGAGGAAAGCTTTGAAGAACTTGGATTGAAATAAATGGGGCAGAGTGGGAGGGGACTGGGACTTTTCTGGATCTTTCCCCAGAAAGCTCATCCTCCTGTCCTTGCTGTGGGGCTCTACCCCTCCCTGGTGGCTTGTGGACAATCTGCAAGCCCTTGTCAGCTTATGCAGAGCATAAGTCAGAGCTGAGAACAAGCAGTCCCAATCCCCTTTCCCAGAATGAGCATGGTTTTGTATTGTTTTTGTTGGTCCTCTCCATCATCTCTGCTCCTCTTGACCTGATCTTCGATTTTAGACTCTGCCAGGCCACTTAGATCTCTGGCATAGAGACAGGTCTTGGCATGAGGAGATTCGGGGAATGGATCATGCTTCAGATAATGAATAGCTCAGATACTTAATAGCTATGTGATTGTAAGGAAGTCTCTTCAACTCTCAGAAGCTCAATTTCTTCTTCTCTGGAACTGGAATAGGATAGTACAGTACTCTAAGTTTTTATTTATTTATTATCATTTTAAATATTATTTTAAAATATTTATCATTATTATTTTAAATTTTTATTTGTCATTTTAATGTTTTAAATATTTTATTTATTATTTATAAATATGTAACGTACATTATTTTATTACTTATACAGTGCTTTAAGATTTTGCAAAGCACTTTATATTTTAAAATGTGTAGCTTTGACTTTGGCTGCAACAATGCATTATTTCTAATTTATTTTCTTTTATCACCAGTCTCTAAAGCTCCTTTTAAAATGCCCTCCAACCTTCTCAGTGACCATTTGTAATTTTCATGGCCAGCTCTTTTTTAAAAAATTCTAATTTCAATTTTATTTTTAATTTAATTTTTTAAAACCCTTACTGATACTATGTGTTGGTTCCAAGGCAGAAGATTGGTAAGGGCTAGACAGTAGGGTGAAGTGACTTGCCCAGAGGCACATATCTAAGAAGTATCTGAGATCATATTTGAAATCAGGACCTCGCATCTCTAAGCCTGACTCTCAGTCTACTGAGCCACCTAGCTGTCCACTATGGCCAGCTCTTTTAATAAAATGCAAAGTAATTTTTTAAAACCTCTTATTTTCTCTCTTACTAACTCTAAGGCAGTAGGGCAAGGGATAGGCAAAAAGCATTGAGTGATTTGCCCAGGGTCATTGATCCTTATTGTGAGGTAGGTACTCTTTTTACCCCCTTTTTGTAGATGAAGAAACTGAGACAGACAGTAAGAAGCTGCGACCATATTTGAACTCAGATCTTCTAACACCAAGTCCAGTACTCTAGCTGTTTTTATATCGCTCTCACATGGTTGCTGTAATAAAAGTGCCCTATAAGAAAAGAAAAGAAAGAAAGCAAAAAGTGCCTTATAAACTGTAAAATGCTATATTAGAGAGAGAGAGAGAGAATATGGTATATTGGCTAGAGAACTGGCTTGAGAGTTAGGACCACCTGGATTCTGTTCCTGTTTATTGGTAACCCTCAGGAGAAAGTCTTTTTCCCAACTTCTCTCTTCAGTTTCTCAAGACCCAGAGACCCTCACTGCTCTCCCAGCCAGAGTCTCCTCCTCCTCCAGATTCCACTCCTCGGGCCCCTCCCCTGTTGAGGTGATCAGTTTCACACACTCTTCAGCCTGACACTTTTTCTTTAGTGTCAGCCTCTGTCACATTATGAATACTGGCTGTTGTTATCTTGGACAAGTCATTTAAACATTCAGTACCCCAACCAACCCTCTAAGACTCTAAATAGAAAAATATTTGTTACTCTTCTCTCTGTTAATTAATTCCTATTTCTCCTGAGAGTCAGCATATATTTTTGGTGGATGAAAGCAGGGTGTTTGGAGTTTTGATATGGCATCATCATAAAGATATTTTGGTTGGAGAAAGAGAGAAGGGGAGACAAGGATGCTAACAAGGTGGCTTTTAGTGTAATCCAGGAAAAAAGAGCCAAGGGGATTGACCTGGAATGGTGACGATAGGAGGGGGGGAAAAGGATGAATCAGAGACCTTTTAAAAGCAATGTCCTTGAGCTTGAATGCTGATCAAATATTAAGAAGGACAGTGTTTGACTTCTAAGCATTTAATCATTTTCCAGTTTGTATTATGGTTAGTTGTGTATTTAAAGTCTTGGAGGGCAAGAATTAAGAAACTAGATCTGCAATTTCATTGGTAAAAGGAGCCCCTAGGGAAAGAGATTCTCCTGTCTAACAGTATAGCTTGGTACTTTCTCTGTCACTTAGCCCTGAGAGCTTGTTTTGCCCACGGTTACACAGCCAGTATGTCAGAGGCCAGACTTGAACTCTGCTCTCCCTGTCTTTGAAGTTAGCTTTCTTATCAGCTATAAACAATTATTATGTTTGCCCAGAGGAGAGGCTTGATAAATGTTTGTTGCATTATTAAGTCAAAGCTTTAAGATCTGAGGGACTTGGGGAATTGATGCCAATTGTTAGAGGGAGATTTAGAAAAGGGGATTGAGGTGGGCAGAAATAATAGTTTCTTTTTGCATGCAAGACATTCAAATGGATTAGTATCTGAAAATATGTTGCAGCTATTTTTTTAAATCTACTGTTAATTTGCTGTGTGATCTTGGGCAAATTACTCTCTATAAGCTTCAGTTTCTCCTGCTAGATATCTCTGCCTTTATAATCCTAATATATTCTAGCCCTTAAGTATGAACTTTAGTGCTTCCTCACATCTCTCTGTTGAAATTTCTAATGTTCTTGGCCTGGCAACCTTGTCCCAGACTTCCTTTGTTCCTTATTTAATCTTGATCACATTGGTTTATTTCACCTCAGTTCCTGATCCCCATATTCCTTGGCCTAGATTTCTTTTTTTACCAATTTGACCTTGATTTCTTTTTTTTTAATTAATCTTCTGTCACAGAATCAATATTAAGTATTGGTTCCAAGGCAAAAGAGTGATAAGGGCTAGTCAATTGGGGTTATGTGACTTGCCCAGCGTCACGCAGCTAGGAAGTGTCTGAGGTTAGATTTTGCATTTCCAGGCTGTCTCTCAATCCATTGAGCCACTTTGATGCTTCTTGACCTTGATTTCTCCTCATTTCCTCAATAATTAGATTTTGTGTTTTTACCCTATGTTATGGGTGGATTTGTTTTTATATGAGAGATAAAGTTGACTCAGAGGGGTCTCAGTAAGAAGGAACTATATTCTTTCCCCTTACAATGATCGGAAGAAGTTTGATGTGACAGTCTCCAGTCGAAGCCTTGGATAAGCTCATGGTAGCTATGAATGAGGTGGAAAAGTGAAACTTGAGGGCTAGCGAGAGTGATGGACAGAGAGAGCAAGGAGTGCTAAGGCTGATATCAAAGAAACTAGAGGAGAGTTTTAAGAGGGAAAGGAGAGAATGAGCTGTAGCAAATTCAGCAGAAAGTTCCAGGAGGAGGATTAGGGAAAGGCCATTGGATTTGGCTAACAGGCATTTATTAATGACCCTAGAGAGAACAATTTAAATCAAGTAATGGGGAGAAGAAACCAGATTTTACTTCGCTAAGGAGGAGAGTGGCTAGTGAAGAAGTGCTATCTGTGGGCAGAAACTGCAGATTCAAGGAACTTGACTGGAAAAGTAGACATGGGCTGTCGTCACCGCTAAGTTATGTGAACTTAGGCAAGTGACTTGACTTCTGGATATCAGTTTTCTCTTTTGTAAAATGATGTCAGGGGAGTGAGAAGCTGAATTAGATAACCCACAAGGTCCCTTGCAGTTCTAGTATTCTACAGTTCAGTAATACTCTAGATATCACTATGGGTTAGCTCTAAGCCATTCTTGAAAGTCAGTGATAAATTTCAAAGTTTCTTTCCTGAGAGGTTTAAAATTTTTTTCTCAATTTTTGTGAAAAGAATGGTTAAAAAAAACCACAGAAAAATACAATAAATAATTTCTACTGCTCAACCCCTACCTAATCTATAGCAATTTCCATTTCTGAGTGATTCTGACCAACAGCTCAGTTATTTGGCTTAAACAGGACACTAGTTCTGCCCAGGCAGAAACAAGAATTTTTGTTGGTATCGATAGAAGAAAAGTAACATCTTCCTGACCTAGAATTGAGTACATGCAAAGCCCTTGATGCTTATTAACTCAATTTCTCTATATAGTACTGACTAAATAAATTGTTCATAAATCGCCTAGTTTTTTATGTATTTGAGAAAGAATTTGGTTTCTAGTAGTTTAAGTGACTTGCCCAAGGTTACACAACTAGGAAGTGTCAGGCCAGATTTGAACCAAGTTTTTCCAAAATCCAGGCGTGGTGCTCTGTCTATTGTGCCTCTTAGCTGCCCCAACCAGCCTCTTGAAATTGATGCCACGTCTTTGTTGTTACCATTCAACATCAAATCTATTTAGGATGAAAATATAGCAGGCCACAACTCCTCAGAAACAAGAAAAATTATTAGAAGGTGAATTTTAGGGGCTCTGAATCAGTTTTCTACACTTCATCCACCTTCACAGGGGGTATCTCATTTAAGCCAAATAACTGAGCTGATGGTCAAAATCACTCAGAAATTGCTATAGATTACATAGGGGTTGAGCAGTAGAAATTATGTAATGTATTTTTTCTGGTTTTTTAACCATTCTTTTCACACAACCAAGCAGGGTTCAGGTGGGGGGCGGGAAGGACCACAAATACTAAACCATACATTAATGACTTGGACATAACCAAGTTAAGTTTTCCTTCTTCTCTCTCTCCCCCTTTCTCTTTTCTCTTTCTCAGTTTATAATGAGCTTTATCCTTCTCAGCAGTGTCTCTCATGATGCTTTCACATATTTATACTTCAGTTTTTCTATTAGAGAGCATTTATGTCCAAGGTCTTAATTCTTTGTTCTCTCTTTCCTCTCTTCTTTCCTTTTAACAAGATTCCATAAACTCTGTATTGCTTTTCCCTGTAATCTTTGTCAAATGGCTGCAAAAATCTTTTTCATTGTATCTTAAGAAGCTGTTTCTGTTTCTTCCTAACCTTTCCCTTCTTTGGGGGCTGATTTGGTAATTAATTAATAAGCTTTTCCTAGTTGCTTGTTACATAAAATATTGGTTGTGATGTTCTGATTTTGCCCTGATTTTTCCATTTCCTTTAGTCTCTTAAAAGACTTTCATGAGGAATAGAGATTAGACTTATTCCTTTTGTACCCAGAGGGCAGAACTAGCACAAGTCTCATTACATGTTAACAAGGAGGCACATTTCAGTTCAATATATGGAAATTTCCCTCATAATTACTGTTGTTAAAAAATGGAATGGACTGCCTTGAAAGACAACAAGACCCTTTTACTGGGAGCCTTCAAAAAAATGAATAAGGGGGCAGCTGGGTGGCTCAGTGGATTGAGAACCAAGCCTAGAGATGGGAGGACTTGGGTTCAAATGTGGCCTTAGACACTTCCTAGCTGTGAGACCCTGGGCAAGTCACTTAATCCCCATTGCCTAGCCTTTACCACTCTTCTACCTTGGAACCAATACATACTATTAATTCTAAGACTTAAGGTAAGGATAAAATAAATAAATAAATGACTGAATGTCCATTTTCTGGGAATGAATAAGATAGTCTTGATTTGAAACAAGCTGGAATTTTTTTTTAAACCCTTGCCTTCTGTCTGAATATGAATATGCATTTATTGAGTGCCTATATGTGCAAAATACTTGAGATGTAAATAAAAAAGTGAAAGTCTTTCCCCTCCTGGACATATATTCTAATAGGGAGATATAACATATAGGAAAGCAGTGACAAGGTTGGGAATTTTGGTCTGGGGAGTCATAGAGGCTTAGAATAGTCATGTGGCAATGGCTGTTCACGAACTTTTTCAATTGTTATGGTAGCATGAAAAAGTATAATAAATGTCTAGCTCTTGAGTATCTATGCTGGCGTGAATGGATGATTAGGACTGTGATTTTGTAGTATATGTAACATCTCCAATGTTTGTTTTTAAGACAAATATCCCCAAGTAATTAATGCATATTATTACTCCCACAAATCAGGTTCAATATTGGATGCATCTTAGCAATAACACTGGTTTGTGCTACCGTGTAGTGATTACAAGAATTTGACTCTTGTCTAAAAGGATTCTTTGATCCCCTGCAAGGATTGCATGATAGCAAAATATCAAGTATATGAAAAGTTTGTATTTTGCCTTCCCCAGATGTCTACATGAGACAATTACTCAGAGTTGGTGAGTTAAGCAGCCCCCCATCTGGTGGGTTTTCACCTCCTGACTTAAAAATACAGTAACATAAGTAGAGTGAGATAAAGATATTTGGCTGTTCCTCATGTACCATCGGCTATCCTGTAGCTCATGGACTAGCCCTTTGGGGATGATGGGAGTCATTTCAGGGAACTCTCATGGGGGTGGGCTCATACTCTGCACTCTTATTAAATTAAGCACAAGCATGATGAGCTCCTAATTGGTCCCATAGTGCCTGTGGCTAGGGTTGACTTGTCAAAGATGGTTGACATTTGAATCCAGAAAAGCCTCTCCTTTTAGTTGACTAATAGGCTAAATAACCCTTAGTAGGCTAGATGAGGAAATGGGAAGAACAACTCCTTTTTTCTTTTTTTCCCATATATTTCCATATTTTTCTTTTTCCTAATTTCCCAATTGCATGTAAAACAAATTATTTACAGTTTTCTAAAATTTTGAGTTCCAATTTCTCTCCCTCCTTCCTCCCTCTCTGAGGTGATAAGCCATTTGATATAGTTATACATGCGATAACATACAAAACATATTTCCTGACTGGTCATGTTGCAGAAGGATATATATGTATATATACACGTATATATTTATATTTAAAACTTCAAAGAAAATAAGATGAGAAATATTGTGCTTCCATCTGCATTAAGACTCCATCAGTTCTTTGGAAGTAGATGGAATTTTTCTTTATAAGTCTTTAGTATTCTTGGATATTGCTGAAAATAACTAAGTCTTTCACAATTCAACATTGTATAACATCGCTGTTATTGTGTACATGTTCTCTTGGTTCTGATCACTTCACTTTGTATCAGTTCTTGTAGATCTTTCCAGATTTTTTTCTGAAATCATTTCTAGCAAAATGGTATTTTGTCACAATCACATACCACAACTTGTTTAGCCATTTCCTAATTGATGGACATTCCTCAATTTCCAATTCTTTGCCACCACAAAAGGAGTTGCTATAAATATTTTTGTACCCTACCCCTTTTAAAATCTCTTTGGATTTAGAGCTAGTAGCAGAATTGCTGGGTCAGAGGTTATGCATAGTTTTAAAGCCTTTTGGACATAGTTCCAAATTGCTCTCCAGAATGGTTGGATTAGTTCACAGCTTGTCCAGTAGCATTAGTGGTCTAATTTTTCACACATTCCCTCCAACATTTGTCCTTTTCCTTATCTGGGATATTAACCATGATAGGTCTGAAGTGGTATCTCAGAGTTGTCTCAAATTACAATTCTCTGGTCAGTAATGATTTAAAGCATCTTTTCATATGAGCATAAATAACTGATTTCTTTATCTGAAAACTGCCTATTCATATCCTTTAACCATTTATCAACTGATAAATGACTTATATATTTGACTCAGTTCTCTATATATTTAAGAAATGAGACTTTAATCAGGGATACTTGCTATAAAACATTTTCCTCCAGCTTTCTGCTTTCCTTTAATCTTGGTTGCATAGGGTTGTTGTTTTTTTTTTGTGTGTGTGTGTGAAAATCCTTCTTAATTTAATATCAAAATTATTCATTTTATATCTCATAATATTCTATCTCTTATTTGGCCATATACTTCCCTTATCCATAGATCTGACAGGTAAACTACTCCATGCTCCCCTAATTTGCTTATGGCATCATCCTTTATGCCTAAATTATATACCTATTTGACCATATTTTGGTATATTGTTTAGGATGTTGGCCTATACCTAGTTTCTGCCAAAATGTTTTCCTTTTTTCCTAGCATTTTTGTCAAATATTGAGTTCTTGTCCCCAAAATTGGAATCTTTGAGTTTATCAAACATTATATTACACTTGGTCATTTCCTACTTTGTATTGTGTACCTAATCTATTGCATTTATCTACCATTATTTCTTAGCCAATACTAGATTGTTTTTACTACTTTATAATACAATTTGAGATTTGGTACAGCTAGACGACATTCCTTCATATTTTTTCATTACTTCCTTTGATATGCTTGACCTTTCATTTTTCCAGATGAGTTTTTTTTTTTTGGGGGGGGGGAAGGATAGCACTAGAAAATAGTTTTTTGGTAATTTGATGTGGCCCTGAATAAGAAAATTAATTTAGATATGAATTGTCACTGTAATTATTTTTTCCAGTTGTTTAGATCTGACTTTATTTGTATAATATTCCTCGGTTTGCATTGGCAGGTAGACTCCTAGATATTTTATATTATCTACAGTTTTTATTTTTAATTTAAACCCTTACTGTCTGTCTTAGAATATACAATACTAAATGTTGGTTCTGAACAGAAGAGTTGGTAAGGGCTGGCAGTTGTTGCCCAGTCACACAACTAGGAAGTGAGGTCACACTTGAACCCAGGTCCTTTCAGCTCTAGTCCTAGTGCTCTGCCACTGTGCTACCTAGCTGTCTCTTCTATAGTTATTTTTAATGAAATTTCTTTTCTATGTCTTTTTGCTGGACTTTGTTGGTAATATATAGAAATGCAGGTAATTTATGTGGGGTTATTTTATATTCTACTATTTTGCTCAAGTTGTTAATTATTTCAACTTGGTTTTTAAGTTGATTCTCTAAGATTCTCCAAGTGTACTGTCATATCATCTATAAAGAGTGATGGTTAGTTTCCTCATTGCCTATTTGGATTCTTTCTATTTCTTTTCCTTCACATATTGCTATAGCTAGCATTTCTAGTATAATATTGAATAATAGTGATAATGAGTATCCTTACTTCACCCCTGAACTTATTGGGAAGGCTTCTAGCTAATCCCTATTAGAGATAATGCTTGCTGAAGGTTTAGATAGACATTACTGATGATTTCAAGGAAAGTTCCATTTATTCCTATGATTTCTAATGCTTTTTTTAATAGGAATGATTATTGTATTTGTCAAAAAACTTTTTCTGCATCTATTGAGATAACCATATGACTTCTGTTGCATTTGTTATCGATATGGTCAGTTATGTTGATAGTTTTCTTAATACTGAACTATCCCTGCATTGCAGATATAAATCCCATCTGGTCATAGTTTATGATCCTTGTGATATATTCCTGTAATCTTCTTGCTATTTAAATTTTTTTGCATCAATATGCATTAGAGAAGTTGATCTATAGTTTTCCTTCTCTGTTTTCACTCTTCCTGGTTTAGGTATCAATCTTATATTTGTATTTTAAAAGTAATTTGGTTAGGCTCCTTCTTTGCCTATTTTTCCAAATAGTTTATATAGCATTGTAATTAATCATTTTTCAGTGCTTGACAGAATTTACTTGCAAATCCATCTGGCCTTGGGGTTTTTTTCTGAGGGAATTCATTGGTGGCTAGTTAAGTTCTTTTTTTTAAGACGGAGTTATTTAAGTATTTTATTTTCTATTCTGTTAATCTGCACAATTTATATTTTTGTAAATGTTTATCCATTTTGCTAGATTGTCAGATTTATTGGCATGTAATCGGGCAAAATGGATCCTAGTAATTGCTTTAATTTTCTCTTCATAGATAGTGAATTAATCTTTTTTCATTTTTTATTCTGGTAATTTTGTTATCATCTTTAAAAAAAGACCACAGATTAACCAGTGGTTTATTTTGTTGTTTTGTATGTGTGCATTTTTAAAAATAAAGCTAGTTTGCTGGCAGCTTGGTGGGTCAATGGATTGAGAGCCAGACCCAGAGATGGGAGGGTATGGGTTCAAATGTGGCGTCAGACACACCTTACCTGTATAATCTTGGGCAAGCCACTTAACCCCTATTACCTAGCCCTTTTACCTTGAAACCAATACACAGTATTGATTCTAAGATGAAAGGTAAAGTTTTCAAAAAAATTTTTTTAATCCAGCTCTCAGTCTTATTTATTATAATTTCAATGGTTTTCTTGCTTTCAAATTTTATTAATTGCTCTTTTGATTTTCAGGAATTTCAATTTGGTATTTAATTTTTTTCTAGTTTTTTAAATCACATATCCAATTCATTCATCTGCTTTTTATTTTCTTTTGTTGATATGTTTAGAGATGTAAAAAATTTCCCCAAAATATTGCTTTGGCTTCATCCCATAGATTTTGGTATATGGTATCATTTTTGCCATTCTCTTTAATTAAGTCATTGATTGTTTCTATGATTTGTTCCTAATATTATTTCATTGTCTATGGTGCCTTTTATCAAGATGTTGTTTACTTCGTTATTTGTTTTAATTAGATCTGTTTTTGTTTTTGATTTGCCTAAGATCATGATCATTATGCCAGCATTTTTTTTTCACTTCAGCAAAAGCATAATGGATTATGTTCCAACTCTTACCTTTACTCTGTGTGTCTCTCTGCTTCATATGTGTCTTATAAATAACATATTGTAGGATTCAGTTTTTTAATCCATTATGCTATCCTCTTCTGTTTTATGGGTGAGTTCATGCTATTCAATAATAATTATTAACTGTATTTCCCTTTCTCCTTTCACACTGTTCTTCTTCATAAGTGTTTTGCTTCTGACCATCACCACCCCCCAAAAAAATTTGCCTTACCTTCTAGTAGCTCCCCCTTCTCTTTTTTTCTCTCCTATAGTCTGTTGAGTGTGGATGTTCTTCCCCTTTTGAATCAGTTCAGATGAGAGTACAGCTCAAGTATTCACCTGCCATCCTCATACTCCCATCTTCCTCTCTGTTGTAATAGCTCCTTTGTACCTCTTCAAATGAGACAATTTAATTTATTTTCAGGTAGTTTTTATAGTTGTTTGGAAGTGATTTGGATAAATCTCAAGGATTTCTGCCTTATTCTGCCTTATTCTGACATCTTGACTCCAACTCTCTCTTCTTTCTTTTCAAGGTGATCTCTTTGTTAGGGTGCATCCAATACCATCTCTCCCTCAGATTTCTAGTAGTTGAAGAGGGAATATTTCTCCCTTCCCCTCACCTCCCTTGCAGCAATGGCAACTGCACACATAGAATGGAGAAGGGAAACGAACAGAAATTTAAGCACTTACTTCTATAAGCTAAGCATGGTGCTAAATGCTTTCCAAGTATCTCATTTTGTCCTTATCATAGCCCTATGACATGGGTGCTGTGAACAAGGAAATTCCTTGTTCATAGTGCTATTTTATAGATGAGGAAACTGAGGCATGATAGTGAGAATGTATTCTTGCCTAGATGAGGCTAACTGGATTTCAAATCCTTGTTAGTTTCTTAGTTGTGTTTCTTCCTCTGAATACAGGTGGCTGATAGTGAACCTGAGGTGTCTGTTTTTAGCCTTGGCAGCTACCTCATGAGCTCAAGAGGTCAGAAGCATCCCTGTTGCAAGTTAGTGCTGAAGAATTCCTGACTTCTTGGGCCACCAGGGCTAGGAATGTCCAGGTTCAACCTTGTTGGCCAAGCACACAGTCTCATTTTTATGTATGCACAGTTGCCATTCTTGTTGAACAGTAAAGGCAGAGGAGAAGGAGCCTCTTTCCAACTTCCAACTACTGGAAATCTGGAGGAGAATTGATACTGGCTATTTCCCAACCAAGAGGCGACCTTGAAAAGATGGAAGAAATTTTCTCCCAATTTCTCTCCTCCCTCTCTCTCTCCCTCTCTCTCTCCCTCTCCCTCTCCCTCTCCCTCTCTCTCTCCCTCCCTCTCTCTCTCCCCCCCCCCTCTCTCTCTCTCTCTCTCTCTCTCTCTCTTCCTCTCTCTCTCTCCCTCTCTCTCTTCCTCTCTCTCTCTCTCTCCCTCTCCCTCTCCCTCTCCCTCTCCCTCTCCCTCTCCTTCTCTCTCTCTCTTTTTCCCCCTCTCCTCTCTCTCTCTCTCTCTCTCTCTCTCTCTCTCTCTCTCTCTCTCTTTCCCCTTCTCCCTCTCTCCCTCTCTCCCTCTCTCTCTCCCTCTCTCTCTCTCATTTTGAGGGGATAGCTATTTCAGATTCAGTTGAAATCTTCTAGATTTTCTTATCTCAGCCATTAATTGGATGAGGCTTTTCAAACAACACAAGGTGAGGGGTTTTAGCCCCACCTGGAGGTTAGGGATTTACCCGGAGCTTCTGATCATGCATGTCTTTTAGCAAAGACTCAGAACATGGATCCATGTGTGTAACCTGGGATGGTTCCCATCATCTCAGAGGTCAAGTCTGCAGGAACTAGGAAAGGATTTTTGTGTCATTTCAAAACAGATAACCCTTCATTGCTGGCCTAATGTGGCTTTCTGAATGCTGAACACATGCTTTGTGGGATGGCCCCCATGAATCTATCCATGAGCATGCTTTGTGGTCTCCACTGTACTTATGCCAGCTCTAATAACCTCTATCTTTAAGTGAAAAGTAACTGGCAACTGGTTAACTTCCTCTTCTTTTTCTATTACTAGTATTTTTGCATTTTTGTACCCCATGGGCCAATCCTCTAAGTAGCCTACCGTGCATATTAGAATTGTTACCACAATATAAAGTCTTATCTATAAAATCACAAAGTCTATCTTATTTCCCATTTCAGTTCTGAAAAGACTATTCAGGGATATCTACTCTTGGCCTATTTGGTTGAATCAACTCAAGGTTATTCTGACCATCTCAATCCTTTTTCTTCTCTTATATCCTCATCACTAAATTAATAAATATCCCAGTTTTTCTCTTTAGCCTCTGCTTATATCATACTCCTTATTTTAAGAGAAAATAGATCATTACAGATGTGTTCCTTATTTATCCTAAATAAAACAGTAATCAGAGACCCTCCCGCCTAGCTTTCCATTGCTTCATCCCTTCTGATTCAAATCATATGAGCTCTTCTCTGTTTAATCCCATTGTCTTCTTCATCCCTCCAATGCTGCATAGATGTTATTCTCTCTTCCTCTAGTTCTTTTCCCCTCCTTTAACCTTGGATGGGAGACAAAATAGTACCTCCTGCTTCTTTAACTTGCTTTTCAAGCCTACCATCTACTGTCTTCTTTTCTTTTTCAGCTTCTTCCTGATATCTCTGCTTCTAGGTTCCTATTTGTAACTGGTTGTTGGTACATGCCTCTCCTTTCCATGGGAGCCAAGTAGATTCAGTGCAAAGCTTTGCCTTTCTCTACTCCCACAGGTTCATTCTTGTAGCATCTGTTCTTATAGCACTCCCTCCTCCTTTCTCCTTCAGGTGCTGCATGACCCATTATCACCCCATCCTCTCCCTATCCACTGCCTCATCCATTCCCTGAAACTCCTACAGACCATCACTGCCCTTTTCTCAAGCTCCATAGCAGTTCTTAATAGAACTATAAGCAGAAATGTCTCCCTGAACCATACTTAACAACCACCTTACTAGATTTATGTTAACGAGTAGTTGGAATTTCAGTTGAATACTAATAATGTACCTGGAAGTGTGTTACTGTGAATAATGATTGTGAATTTCTATACTACTTTACCTATTCTGTCTCATTTTACTCTCAAATCAACCTACCAAAGTAGCAATAGATTAATATTTCTATTTTACACATGAGGAAACTGGAGTCTCATAAAAGTCAGTTAACTTGGCCAAGGTCACACAAGTAATGAGAGGCAAACATAGGGCTTGAACCCAGGTCTTCTGATTCCAACATCAGTGCTCTTTTCACAAAAACCACTTTGCCCCACTAAGGGAAAATGTGATCAAAGTGAATTTACATAGTATAGAGTACTGGGGGTAAAGGAAATGAAAGAGAGAGAGAGAGAGAGAGAGAGAGAGAGAGAGAGAGAGAGAGAGAGAGAGAGAGAGAGAGAGAGAGAGAGAGAGAGTCAGTCGCATGTTGATAGAAGAGTCTGAGATTTACTATGGACTTAAGGAATGCATATGTATACATGTCAGTATTTGTGAAGCTCACAAATTAAATTTTATCCCAGTGAAGATATATGATATTTTTAAATGGCACCCAGAAAATTTAATCATATGAAATATCTTTGGAGTTAGTAACTGAACTTGTTAAATGTATCTCTTTTTTTTTTTCCCTTTGAAAAATTACAGCAGAACTTGGGGAGTGTGAACTTCCGGAACACACGCCTGAACTAGTGTCTGAGTTCCGATTTATTCCAAATCAGACTGAGGCAATGGAGTTTGATATCTTCCAAAAATGGAAAGAGTGCAGGTACCTTTATGCTGGAGTCTAGTGTACAGTCACAGTCTAAGAGATAACTTTTTTTAGTGGACGTAAGTATTAAAAGTTTTTTTTCTCCAAAAGCAAGACTAGCTGTGCTTACAATTCCGAGTCTACATCGACGGTCCTAACCTTTCAGTCCTGTTCCAGTCCTGCATCTCCAGCTGCCTTCAAAGCATATTTCCATTTGGATGGTGCGCCATTGCTTGAAGTTCCCCACATTCAAATCCAAACTCATTATCTCCTCCCTCTCTAACTCTCCTTCCAAACATTGTCAAATGGTACCACCATTCTCTCTTTAGTTTCCCATGCTAGAAAACATGGTGTCATCTTTAATTCTTCATCCCATATATCTATAATCTATCATCAAATTCTTTTTCTCCCTTCCAAACATGTCTCAAATTTGTTCTCCATTCTTATGACCACTACCATAATCCAGATCCTTATTATCTCATGCCTGGATATCTCGGCAACATCCTCTTGGCTGCTTTCCCTGACTCTGGTCTCTCCCTCTTTCAGTCCATCTTGTGAACTTGCTGTCAGACCAAGTCTTCAAAAACACTGCTTACATCATATTATCCTCTGCCTTAGGTCATATAGTTCTTCCCCTGTTGCGAACCACATTAATCCTAAACTCCTTTGCCTAGCTTTTCATAACCTAAAACTATTTCATCTATCAAGATTCGTTTCTTAACTATTCCCCTGCAATAAGCTTTTGCTTTGGTGAGTCTGTTCTCAGCCCTCACTGTCCACATTTATTCATTGCTCATTCTACCCTCTGTTCCCTTGCTCTTGCTGCCTCTCCTGCTTGGAATGCTTTCTTTGTGCCACCCTTACCAGCCTTGTCTTTCGAAGTTCATCTCAAATTCCATCTGTTCCAGAAAGCCTTCCTTGACTACTTGAGTCTATGGTGCTCTCTCTTTTGCTTAAATGTTCTAACACTTTAATATTATATAGTATTGGATTTAATTACACAATGTCTTATTGTATTTTGAAATTTTTTCTTATCATGTTCAAGAAGACTCTAAACACCTTGAAAACAGGGGTTTCTTCCATAATATCTCAAATGATGATGTAAATATAGTAAGTGTTCTCTATGATTGTTCATTGTCTGATGGATAAAGATTTTAAGAGCTTACAAAAGATTACTAATCTCAATGGAAAAAGCTACATATTTAGTTCTAAACTAAGGATAAGGGTAGATTCTAGTTAGACACTGCTTTAATTATGTGATATGCATTCACTGAGGAAGTCGAGTTTTCCAAGGTAAAATATGAGTTATCTTCTTAATGTCCTTTCAGTGATCTGGGAATTCTCTCTCTGTCTGTGTCTCTGCCTGTCTGTGTCTCTGTTTCTCTCTCTGTTTCCTCTCTCTCTCTCTCTCTCTCTCTCTCTCTCTCTCTCTCTCTCTCTCTCTCTCTCTCTCTCTCTCTCTCTCTCTCTCTCTCTCTCTCTCTCTCTCTCTCCTTTTCTCTCTCCTTTTCTCTCTGTCTGTCTGTCTCTGACTCTCTGTCTCTCTCTCCCCTACCCCTATTTAAAAAATACAGTTATATGATACCTATCTGACCCAAGAATCTGGAAGCTAGTCATCTTCTTCATCCATGTCCCTTGTTCCCCAATATACCTGGCCTAGAGAATTCCAAATGGATCCTAGGTTACTTTTATAATCAAGAACCCCCATCTCAACCTGGGATCCCTGGGCCCTTCAAGAGAGCCAAGAAACAACTGTTACTCATTGAAGATTGATCTTTTCAGTCTAAGATAGGCAAAACTTTTATAACTTTTGGTTGGTTGGACTGACACCTGGCATCCACCTAAAAGCAGAGCAGGTCCTATTCTCTCTACTTTTACCTATTGGTACTTTCTGTATGGTAGAATCGGGATCTCACCTTCTGGTTGACATCTTCCCTAGGATTGGTTTCATTTGCCTTCAAAGGGCATCTTGTGACTTTGATGGAATATGCTCATTTAAATCCTTTTTGAAAGAATAGAGTGAAAACCAATCTTATTCATGACAACAGAGACCTACCTATTGGATAACTTCCTCCTTTCTATGTATACTTAAGAATCTGAAAACAAAATTTATTAAGAATCTCCTGATGGATGAAGGGGAGTTCATTCTAACCTACAAAGAGGCAGGGTCAGGTTAGGAGTACTAGAACTGGAGGTAGGAAATGAAGGTCCTCATCTTCTTCTTAATAGTTGTGAGACTTAGTTTCCTTAGATGTAAAATGTGGATAATAATCTCCAAAGGCTGTCATGTCATAGGTAAGTTGCTGTGTAAGCCTTAAAGTACAATATATATGTGAGCTATCATTCTGAGCAGTTTTTCCTTTCCTTTGGCTCTAATTTTAACTGAACCTGTTTATAGGACTCACTGTCAGACAAGCTCACCTTTGAGAGTATGCCTGTGAAATCTTCTGAGACCCTAATCAAGCTTATCTCTCTTCTTGGAATATAGGATTTGGGACAAGAGGATGACTGAGGGGGAATGTTGGTGGTGAGAACACGAAAGATTTAACCTATCTTAGACTGGCCTAAAAAAACCAAGAAGATTGATCTTTAATGAATCCAGTTGTTTCTTCGTTCTTTTTTTTAAACCCTTGCCTTTTAGCATCACTAAACACTAGTTCCAAGACAGAAGAGTGGTTAGGGCTAGGAATTTGGGGTTAAATAACTTGCCTAGGGTCACACAGTTAGGAAGTATATTAGCTGCCCCTTAGCTGCCCAAGAATGGCTCTTTTGAAGGTATAATAATTAAAATTAAATTATGAGGCTGCTAGTACCTTTAATAACTCTATTAAATAAAAGTGGTAATAGTAAAGAGAGGGAGAGGTAGGAAAGAGGAAGAGAGGTATTTTGCTTACTAATCTATTGGCCACCATGATCGATTGAAGCTCACCAGCAACAAGAGTTCATCCAGCCTCTACGCTCCAGCCAGAAAACCCCCAAAGAGCTCCTGGTCACCACTTATAAGCTATTTTCTCTACCTACTACCTCTCACACATCACATCTCAGGAACCAATCATAGTTTCTTAATTTGCCTGGACTTCCCAGCAGGGCAGTGCCTGTGGAATCAGTTTCCCATCTCATTGGTTCTTTGGTTCTGTGCAGATGGAAAATTTGCAACACCTTAGGTACATTCCCAGCATCCTTTTAATAAGCATCCTCATTTTATGTAAGGATGCTTGGGAGATAAATTTGTCTGAGACCCAAGCTGCGGGGCTCTTTTTTCTGAGCTTTTGCTTTTGGTACAGTGCTGCAGGTGTGAGTCTCTGCCAATCTTTGCTCTGCTCACTTGGCTGAAAGAACCTTTTTTTTTTCTTTACTCTCTCTTTTGATTTAGTGTGAAAAATCTTATATATTTTTAAATACTAGGAGTATATATTCATTTTTACTCCTACAGTTTTTTAATAACATCCTTTCTCTGAAGGCTCTGAATTTACTTAGTGGTCTTTGACCTCCAGGTCATTGGGAGATGATGTTAAACAAAGTGACATAATGGAAGGAGAAATTCTTTTCTAACAAAGGGCTAAGGGATCCCAGGGAATGGTGCTTCTTAGTTATGAAAGTGGCCTGGGACCCAGTTGTCCTCCTTGGGATTCTCTAGACCAAGTATAGAAAAAGGTTGAAGTGAACATCCTAGAATAACCCTCACCCTATATATTAACCCAGTGATCCTAAACTGCAGTCTTGGTGGTCCTGCTCCAAAATCATTTGCAGAATGTATAATTGGTAGGTCATTAAAAAAAAAAACTTTTTTGAGAGAGTTTTTCCTTTCCTTTTAAAAATGTCAATTTTTTTCAGCATTTTTAATTTGTTCAAAAGTGATTAGGGTTACCATAAAAATAGGAATCTCTTCAGGATCCATATGGAAAGTGAGAGCTAGAAGGAACCTCAGAGTAGGTGATCCACCCCAAAGGTATCAAACACATGTTCTCCACATAATCTAGTGTGATAGGAATCAAATTAAAATGCAATTGGGGAATATTTAGCATTAAGATAAAAGAGAGTAGATTATGATTTCTTCTAATATGGTTTTCTAAGTGAATATGTTGCCCACACTCCTTTTCTATTTGAGTTTGCCAAGGTCCCATTGCCCGTTGTCCCACAGGCACAATGTAGAAAATAAGGACAGGTTCAGAAAGTCCTGTCAAGACGATAACAGTCATTGACCTAATTACCCAGAATCATGATTGCCCCTCCTTGTGGTGTATCTTGTGCCTGCAATATATTTTTGCCCAAAGATGTACAGCAAAGGGAAACTCGAACACAAGGAGTTCTATCCAAATAACCTAGCTCCCCAGAGTCACCATGGATGTCTCACCTTTTATTCTTTATTACTTTACAGCCACAGCCAATTTTTTAAAAGGCTAGTTAGGGCCACCGGTCCAGAGACCTAAATTCTCTCTGCTGTTAGATTTCTTGAGTCATTTCAGTCCTGTCCAACTCTTCAAGACCCCATTTGGAGATTCGGGAGCAAAATTACAGGAATGTTTACTATTTCCTTTTTCAGCTCACATTAAGGATAAGAAACTGAGGCAAACAGATTTAAGTAATCACATAGCTTGTAAGTGTTTGAGGCTAGATTTGAACTCATAAAGATGAGTCTTCCAGATTCCAAGCCCATTGTGCCACCTGTTGCTCCTGCTGTTAGATAGTTCCTGCCAAAACATCAAAGTAGAAGAGCAACTTATGATAGTTAAGGCTGCTGTTCTATTTCCTGCCTGTTCCCACAACTAAAAATGCCTTCATTTTTAGTTGAAGAAATTAAAACCTAGAGACTAGACTAAACCAGTGTTGTATGGATCATGCCAGATATCCTGGCAAAATACACATGTAGTAACTGCCATTTTAATCCTTAAACTTTCCTCACTACTTCCATCTTGCAGAAGAATTCCTAGTCTGAGAGGAATTACTTCTTTTATCTTAGTTATATCTCATTATTCTGGTCCTGCATTCCAGGCTCTGCCTTCTTCCTACTATTGATTATGTGTGATACTTTTTCTAAAATTCAGTATGGTTACTAAGCCAGTAGGTGCCCTTGGCTCTTGAAATCTTTAGGTTCTTATTAAGAAAAGAGGGTTGGCCAGTGGAAATGTGCATTGGCTAGAGGAGGGGAGAGAAAGAACATGAATCATGTAACCATGGAAAAATATTCTAGATTAATTAATTACATTAAAAAAATTTTTAATACAAAAAAAAAAAAGATAAGAGGGTTGGGGGCAGCTAAGCTTAGTGGATAGAGAGCCAGGTCTGGAGACAGGAGATCTTGGGTTCAAATGTGGCTTCAGACATTTCCTAGCTTGTGTGACCCTGGGCAAGTTAGCCCTTTGTTATTCTTCTGCCATGGAACTGATATTTAGTATTGATTCTAAGAGAGTAGATAAGATTTAAGAAGAGAAAAAAAAGAAAAGAAAAAAGTAAGAACTATTTGTTGTTTTCCCATGATTTCTCTAAAAGTCAGTATTAATCTGATTCCTCCATTTCAGAGCACAGGACCTCTCCAATCATAGATCAATCAATCAGCAATCCATCAATAAACATGTATTAAGTACCAGACTTTGTGCTAAATGATGGATCATAGATGGAGAACCAAATGTCTAAATGTATTTTACATCTTTGACAGCTGAGCTTGTTCCATGCCCAAGTCTACCATGTGAAAATGACAAAGGCTTATTGACTATCCAGAGTAAATCAAAATACTTGGGCTGGCTCTGGAGCCTCTTTCTCTACAAGCCCAACTGGCTCTTCTCTTCCCTTGCCAATCTCTGTGATCTCTGACCAAGATACACCTTCTGTTCTGAACCTGCCCTTAGCAACGACCAACAGATTGTTACGGTAGTGGAATATGGCCAATGTGGAGTATTTTAACAGCTTCCTCATTCCTTGGGACCTACCTAATTGACGCCAAACTGAGCCAGACCACTGGGCTAGCCAGCTTACATTTCTCTGTCTAGGGTTTGTTCATCTGGATATGCCCCAAACTCCTTTTGATTACCCCCATGACAATGTTACAGTATATTTGTAGGCGTAAGCCTCCAAGGGAATACTCTTTCTGTAGCCTGCACATTAGGTATTCTGCCATCATTTCTATGTGTAAACTTTTGCCCCACAGTTTGAGTAATGTAAAAAAAAATTGGTCAAAACTTTTCTAACATTTCATATAAATAATTTATTTTGTATTTATTTTGTTTTAATTTTATTTAAATAATAGGGAGGAGGTAGTTTAGCATGGTGGACAGCGTGTTCTCCATCTCCAAGTTCTGTTTCTTAAAGATAGTAGGGGGCAAGGGCCATGGACAAGTAGATCAACATCTCAATGCCCCAGGCAACACTAACACCATTCCAGAGTCCAAACCCAGGAGGAACCAAGCCACTGGGTTCTGGCAGTCCTTGAGACCATGCAGACTAATCTTATTCCTGGCTCCATTCCTTCTGCCCCTCCACCATGTCTAGGAGGCACTGAGCCACTAGCATCTACACTCCATACTACTCATACTCTTGGCCCTGAAAAAGGTATAGCACAACCCTGTTATTTCACCATATTTCTGGGCAGTCTTCTATGCTGGGAAATCTTCATCCCACTTGCATGCTTAACTTTTCTCTCTTAAAACCCTCTTCTTTTAAGACCAAAAAAATGGAGGGGGCAACAGATAGGTGGCTCAGTGGTTTGAGATATGGGAGCTCCAATATGGCCCTAGACACTTCCTAGCTGTGTGACCCTGGTTGCAAGTCACATAATTCCCTTTGCCTTAGCCCTTACGACTCTTCTGCTTTGGAATTCATATTTAGTATCATTGATTCTAAAACAGAAAGTAAGGATTTAAACAAAACAAAAATTATGCTTCTGATTTCCCAGATCATAATTCCTTTTCCTGGCCACCACTGCTCTATGTGGGTTGCCTTCTCATTAGAAGTTAGTTCTTTGAGGTTAAGGACTGTTTTGCTCTTGTATTTATGGCTCTAGCAATTAGCATAGTGCTTGGTACGTAACACTTAAATGATTTCTCATCCATTAATTCATAACGTATGAAAAGAGATCAGGCCATGGTGGGATTGATTTCCAGCTAAGTTGATGAAATCACAGAAGGGGCAGGTTATAGAGATAACATAAAGTCAATGTATTAAATCATTTGTAAAGGCTCTTTCCCAAATTCCCCAGTAGATATTATTAAGGGTACAGAGGCAAAACCAGTTCTTGACCTCAGGAATTTATGTTCTGAGACTGCTGGAAGGCCCAGTAGAATACTGGGCTCAATCAAGAAGACTTGAGTTCAAATTTGGCCTTTACAACACTTGCTAGCTCTGTGACCCTGGACAAGTTCCATAACACTGCTTGTGTCAGTTTCTTCATCTTTAAAATGGAGATAATAATAGCATCGACTCCCCTGTGTTATCTTGAGGATCTAATAAGGTCATGGTTGTAAAGCCCTAAGCTCAGTGCCTGCCACAGAATAAACACTATATAAATGTTAGCTACTATTAATAGTAGTATTATCTATAAGATGGAGTTAACAAGAGCACTCACTTCCCAGGGTTGTTGGGAAGATCAAATTAGATGTTTGCACAGTGCTGAACACAATGTTTGGCACATAGTGGGTGCTTACCACTTCCTTTTGTTCCTCTGGGTGGGGAGGGAGGTATACATGCAGATAAATGCAAAAAATGTACAAAATAAATAGAGAAGCGTAGCATTTTAAAGCTAGCTAGACCGCTCGAAAGTATTTTGCTCAGCTACCTCATTTTACAAATGAGGAAATGGGACCAGGAGGTTAATTGTTTGCCAGAGTCACACAGCTAATGAGCATCATAGTAAGACTGTCTAAAGATTCCACCATCTGTGCTTTCTGCCATAAGCTTTGCCTCATCTGGGCCTTCAGTATCTGGATTTTTTCCATTATTCTCAACATGCCAGAAACCACTTGTGGGGCCCAAACATCATCCGCCCTGTGAAATATAAGCTTTTTGAACATAGAAATGGTTCCCCCTTTTTTGTCGTTTTATCCCCAGCACTGTCTGGCTCCCTTTAGCGCTTAATAATTGCTTATTGACTGATTGATTGCTACTGTTAGGATGAAAATGATCTCAAGAGGCTAATGTTGGGGTAAGAATGTAAATGTATTGATTATATCAGGAGTATTGATTAGGGCAGCATCATAACTGATAAAGTGGTCTAGGTCTTCATGGCTGTCTCTCCTGACCAGGGGACCATCCAAGCTGGCTAAGGCAGCCTGATAAATAGATTTTTAGGAGCTTATTAGTCATCCCCTCCCCTGACCATCCCAAAACAGCTTTAATTGGTGATAGCTAAGTATGAGGTGGTCCATCAGACCCTCAGTCCTTTCCCAAATTAACAAATGAACAGTCCACAGCAAAAGAACCCTTGCCTCCTTCATTTATTAACCAAATTCTATTAAAAAGGAAGACATATTTTGGGATTCCCAAGGACAAAGGAAATATAAAAAGCAGCAAATTAGATGTTTTCTCTGACCCAGATCCCAGATGCAGGAATACAGTAATTCTCCCTAATATGTAGGAATGAGTACAATGTATGAAAAATAAATTCTCTCACTACATTACTACCTGTGTGATTAGACCTCTTCATTTTTCTGAGACTCAGTTTCTTTATATATAAAATGAGAGAGCTGGATTAACAGGGTTACTAAGATTCCTTCCTTAGAGAAGGGACCTTCTGGGTTCCTTCAGAGGCAGCTAGGTGGTGCATTGGACAGAGCACCAGGCCTGGAGTCAAGAAGACCTGAGATCAAATCCAGCCTCAGACACTAGCTGGCTGATCTTGGGACAAGTACTCTAACCTCTGCTGCCTCAGTTTCCCCAGCTTTAACAATAGCACTTATCTCTTAGGGCTTGTTGTGAGGCTCTAATGAGATTATATTTGTAAAAGCACTTGCTTGTTGGATTGAATCTCACTCATTGTTAAAGTGAATTTTGAGTTTTGCTGAAGAAACTTGGCAGAGAAGATGGAAGAGAGTATTCCAGGCTTGTTGACAAGAACAGGCATGAAAATGTGCTTTCCTTGACTGGAGTGAGTGCAGCATTTTTCCTAGGGAGTAACACAAAGTGGGGAGAAAGATCCCTGAAGTACATTATTTAAAAGTATGGATTTTCTGTGAGGCAAAGAAATGTAAAGTCATTTGACTAGGGGATCCAAATGGCACTTAAGGAACATGATTAAGGTTAATTAGAGTAGACCCTGGGGAGGATAGAAGCCCAGTTTCCTTATAAGAAATCTTTGTGTCTGTAATATTCCATGCATGAACAATTAGACCCTACATAATTGCTAATCTTTGATATGGCTGTGTTTGAGAACAACCTCAGGGTTTTCATCATAAGAGGCTCTATCTTCCTTGCCATTAAACCTCAGTATTTACGATTTGGAGGAACCATGCTTTTATCCACATTGGTGCTGCCTCTAGTGATGAAAATTACCCACCCTCCACGCTTCAGCAGATTTTATTCATGAGTTGCCATGGACCCCCCAAAAAGGATGTATGTATCTATCTGTATGTACATAGACACACATGTTCATATGTGTCTATGTAAATAAACTTGTATATGTGTATCATCTAGTAACCAGTCCTCTGAGGATGAGCCTTTCTGGTTTTAGTTCAGCCATCCTCAGACAACAGAATACATCATTGGCCACTGGGCCAACACTTAAGACCTTTCCAGTTTGATAGGATCTGCCAAGGCATGAGCTCATGTTGCATCATCCTCAAGAGCTCAGAGTCATCGCCATTCCAGATTGAGGCATTAAGGGATTCTACAAAGTGGAAGAATAGTTACAGTAATAACCATGTTAAAGTTGTGTAGCACTTTAGAGTTTTCAAAATACTTTCATACACATTTTAACATTTGCTTCTTCCAGTAGCTTTCTAAGACTGACATTGTAACTATTAGTATGCCCATTTTGTGAATAAGAAAACTAAGCCTCAGATCAAATGGCCAAATTGGACTCGACGCTTAGAATCTCAGAGGTGGAAGGAATTATGGAGGTGATCTAGTCTCTTTTCCCACCTGTGGAAGGAAGAAAGAAAGAGAAGGATAGATGAATGAAGAATCTCTGGATTTATAAGGGGCAGCCAGACGGCACACAATGAATAGTATACCCAGATGACTCCAGTTAGCTGTGTGGCAAGTCACTTCACCCTTTTGCCCTCAGTTTCCTCATCTGCAAAATGAGCTAGAGAAGGACATGGACAACCACTCCAGGGTCTTTGCCAAGAAAACCCTAAATAGGGTCACAAAGAGTTGGTCATGACTAAAAAATAGCTGAATAACAACAACTAGGTTTTTTTACCTCTTCTGATTTTGTACATGGGAATAGGGACTAGACCTATGATTTAATTAACTGTAGGGAATTCCCAAGGGAGGAAATTCCTCTACTAGTGTAGGTTGCCATCTTCTTTGTAGCTTAAGCTCTTAGAGAGTTGCCTAGTGTACTTGAAAGGTTAATTGTTTTCTAGGGTCAAATAGCCATCATGTGTCAGAGATGGAACTTGAACCCAAGTATTTCTGGGTCTGAAACTTGCTCCATCTCTACTATCCCACACTTCTTACTAATTTTTTCTTAAAACCTTTTTTGTTTTCCTTTCTAAATTTTGCAGTTCATTGTAAATCTTGGCTTTCCTAACACTCCTTGAAGTTTTATGACCACCATTTTGTATTTATACTTCTTTATCTTCCACTTTCTTCCATCATTGCTATGTCCTTTTAAAATATTATCTTCCTGTGTAATTGGATTGGTTGTTTTGTGGTTGATAGCATCATCTTATCAGAAATTCATTTATTTAAGAATTTATTTATTGTATTTTTGTCCCTTTTAGAGCCTGGCACTAGTGGAACAAATCTCTCTTTTCTAAGAATTTTTAAAAATACAATTTCTTAAGGTCTAGTGTACATTTTTAGTCATGCCCAATCTTCTTTGACTCTTACCCTTTCTAATAAAATACAATTACATTTTTTCGATGTTCCTTTTGCTTTTATTTCACCAACCAGTTTTGTCTTATTGATCAGAATTAAATCCAGAGTAGAAATTTCCCTTGTTTATTCCTCTGCTTTCTAAAAAATTAAATTGTCCTCAAAGCAAGATGAGAATTTTGGATATGTTCTGTTTTTTTTTTCTTTTAGTAGAATGAAACTCCCAACAGACTCATGGATAGCTAAAGACCTCCCATCACTATTATATCATGCCACTAATCTAGATTGATAATTAATATTAGGGGAAAAGATCATCCATTTTCCATGTCTGTGGCAGACATTCTATAAAAACCCTTCCTCTCTGATAGAATATGTTTTCTCTCCTTTTATCTTTACTCTCAAACTCATGAATTTCTTATGGGCTCAAGATATAATTTCATAAATACATCCATGACACATTCTCTTTATTAGATTGATTAGATCTGTTTCTTTTGAACAAGCCATACTTTTCCATTGCCACTGTCCAGTTATGAGTCCCATATCACTGACTCCCAGTTATTATCCTGCAGTTATGTTTACCTTCTACATACTCCATGCATCTTTATACAGATCTCTTGGGCCGTGAGTATTGTTCTCAACCCTTTTTTCCTAGTTCAAGTTTCCTTCTGCCTTACTATATTGACTCTTGAAAAATCAAGGTATTTTTTTCTTCTTTCCTTACATCAAAGTAATCGATCTTTAAAGGTAACTGACCAAGGAACCACTCATTTGTCCACAGAGGTACCTAAGAAGAAATTGAGTTGATATTGAATGCCTATGGGGTTGAAAATATAGCATATGTGGTGTTATGAGTTTTTGATTTAGAGTTAGGGGATGTGAACCCCAGCTCTTTTTTCTATTATGTTTAACCATAACTAAATCACTTTCCCTCTCTGAATTTCAATTTTCTTGTCTATAAAATGAAGGATTCAGATTAGATGCTCTGAAAGGCCCCACTCTAAATCCTATGATCCTTAAAAAAAAAATACCTGGTCACTAAGCATGGCATACATGGGATCATTCTGTGAGAGAGAATTTAGGAGGTAGTATGGTACAGTGCATAAAATTCTTCCCTTAAAGCCCAAGGACCTGGCTTCAAATCCTGTTTCTGTCACTTTTGGGGGGCCTCAGTTTCCTGATATCTAAAATGAGAGGGTTGGGATACATGACCTCTGGAGCACCTTTAAGTTTTAGGTTCACTTCATTATGTTTGAACTGACTCCATGGGACTGCCCTAAGCTGTCTAGAATGTATAAAACCTGTATTTTTAGAGGAACCAAGTAGAATTTGAACTTTTCCCAAAAATTAATCCCAGTCAATAATAGACTTTGAATATGTGTAAACTGTTGGTTACCTTTTTTCCTTCCACACTTGCCTACCCATAATCTATATTCACTGAATTAATTCATGTTCATAGTTTTGCACATTTAGTAATACAACACCCAGGAACCAGAATTCATAGACAAAGAATTGTAGAAGAAATTGTCTCTACCTCATTGTGGGTAGTAGTAATAGAAATGACTCATGCAGTATCCCTGTGGCATCGTTATGTAATAAGAATGTGTGTACACTTGTAGACATAGATTCAGCGAGTTTTCCCTTTCCTATCAGGGACAGAAAATGGTGGAATCTCCTTAATAAAGTGGCTTCTTAAAGGGATCTTACTGTACATGTCATTCATGGATTATCAGTTTACAAGAATTGGGATGCAATAAAACACATTATAATAAAACAATATTTGACATAACTATTAGCTTAGTTAGTAGCCAACAAGAAAAAAGTAAAATTGGATTTGATTAAAGGGCAGGAATTGACCAGAAAACCCCTATAATAATTAAGTGAATGCTGGTCTCTTATTTTTCCTTTCTGACTCTGGAATTAGGCTGCCCTAATCTCTCAAATGACAAGATGAACCTGGAGAGTGGTTGTGCTAGTATTAAAGAATTTGGTCCTGTTGTGGGGGATTGACCAGTACTTCTAAGCTTGAAATCAATTTTCTAAAATTATACATGGAAAGAAAGTGACTAGGGGGAGGGGGGATGCTAGTTAGGGAGCTGTGAGCTGTGGTGGAAAGGAGGGTGAATGGGTGGGTGGGTGGGTGAATGGATGGACAGACGGATGGACGGACAGATGGATGCAAGGAGACATTGCAAAGGAAACATCAGGATCCAAAGACTAATTAGATGTTGAGGAGAGGGGAGGAATTACTGATAACTTTAGTAGTAAAGCCTGGGTAACTAGGAGAAAGGGATGGTTTCATGAACAGAAATAAGGAAATCCTAAAAGATATTTAGAATTCACTCAAGTAGAGAATTCCTGTTAGTCCCCCTAAAATAGCATTTGGGGAAGGCAGGGATTGTTGAGAACTTAGTTCTCTGCAGAAACCTCAGACAAAAATAAAGCTTTTCAAAGTATTATGGAAATTTTCAAAGTGCTATTTTGCCACTATTGACAAGATACAAATAGCCCACGTGATAGAATGTGGTGCCTCTGCAAGGTAAATAAGTATTCCTGAATGTGCTTTCCCTCATAATGTAGTAGTTTAAAACCAAATTGCAGCATCAAGAGAAAACCAAGTCCCCTTAGATCCTCTGCTATAATTTTTATCCCAGGGGACCCACCCCTCAACACATAAAAGCCCTAAAGTTATACCATTTAGCTTTCATCCAGATGTTCTACATAATCACAAAGTATACACCAACCAGTCAATGATTACAAAAACATAAACTTAAATGTTTCTCAGAGCCAGAGGAAGCTAAAAAGCTCACTTACCAAATCTTCTCGCTAAAAATAAATAAGTGAACAAACAAAATAAACAAATGGACAAATGTTGGTTTGTTCAATAAAATATTTGTCCAATAAATGCTTATTAAATAAATAAAAATAAATAAAAGGCCTCAACACTGGGTTTAACAAACTGTGTAATCAGTGCCCGTGTGGTTCAATTTGTTATATGTACTGAGCATATAAATTCCCAATTGAAAGCACTTTTTCAATAAAGAAGAGCCAAAACATCATAATCTGGAAACTAGATGTGACTCACCCATTTTATAGAAAAGCAAGCTGCCTTCTCTTCCACAGCATGGCATTCCAAGGCTGTGGTCTTTGAGGCCATCTGTATTAGGGTCATGTTGCATTTCCATGACTATGGACAAAAGCAAGGTTAATTCTTGTATTTCCCTGCAAGCTAGAAGAAATGAAGGAAAGGTTTGGATAAGGCGCCCCATCCCACTCCAGGAAAATGGCAGCCAATTTCCCTCAGAAGGAAGGAATCCGAATCTCCCACCATAGTGTTGAGGTGTCATTGAGGAATCCCTTTATGTTTGTGCAATGGCTTACATATATCTCCATTTTTTATAGGGGCAAGAGTCCTGCACAAGCTGAGCTTTCCTATCTGAACAAAGCAAAGTGGTTGGAAATGTATGGAGTAGACATGCACGTGGTTAAGGTAAGATCTGTAGAAATTCTTTAGAAACGAATTTACCGAAGTATACCTGCTATTAAAAAGTTAGAAACAAGCTTTTGCTGATATATTTTGTATTTTGTCGACTTTAAGTTCCCTGAAGGTAGGAATTTAAATCTTCTGTAAATGTCAGTGCAGAGCATTTGAAAAATGTTTATTTTATTATATCAAACTGTTAAACCTCTATACTGATGGTCATTTCTTTTGTTTCTAGGGAAGAGATGGCTGTGAATACGCTCTTGGTCTAACACCCACAGGGATATTAATCTTTGAAGGAGCTAACAAAATAGGGTTATTCTTTTGGTAATTTAGCTTGTCTAATACTATTTTAAATGGGTTCTATTTTGTGGTGGAGTTATGTGTTATGGTGGATGATAACAACATTGAAAGTTAACATGGGGGCAGCTAGGTGGCACAGAACAGAGTGCCAGGTGTGGAATGGGGAGGAATTGGGTTCAAATCTAGCCTCAGATTCTTTAAAGCTGTATGACCCTGGACAAGACGCTTTACTCCAATTACTTAGCCCATGATGCTCTTCTGTCTTAGAATCAATACTGAAGGGCAGCTAGGTAGCTCAGTGACTTGAGAGCCAGACCTAGAGATGGGAGGTCCTGAGTTTTAATCCTGCCCCAATTTAACTCCAATTGCCTGGTCTTTACTGCTCTTTTGCCGTTATTTAGCATTGATTCTAAGACAGAAGGTAAGGGATTAAAAAAAAAAAAGGAAAATTATTATATAATGGCTGATATTGGAGTTAGGCACACCTGGTTTAAGTTCCCCTACCCTGACATCTCAATAAGACTTATAAGCTATATATGAACTCTTGATTGCTTTTACTGAAGAGGGTTGCCATACTTAGAGTTTGCCATCATAATAAAATCACCAAGAAAAATTGAGAATATCAAGGTGCTTTTACTAACCCCAGAATCATTTTCAAAAAAAGTCTTAGCATCCCATTATTCCCCTATGTTCGCCTTCTCCCCTTCCAAAAGTTCTGGAAGGTCCCATTTAAAGAAATTTATTCTTATCCACAAAACACCACCAGAAAGCTGACCATAAGATAATGAAGCCCAAGGAGCTCATGAAACTATCTTCTAAGGCATGAATGTTTTGCAACATTCATTGGCAAAATAATCCTTGAATTATTGAATCAAGTTTCACCTAAGATAAATTTTAGACAGAATTGCTTCATCAATGAATTATTTATATTTATGATTCTACTGTAAAAATGTTTTCTCTGCAACCAGGCCCAAAATCACTAAAATGGATTTTAAAAAGAGCAAATTGACCCTTGTTGTCGTAGAAGACGATGATCAGGTAATTTCAGTGCTCGCTTTTCTGTCTTCCTCTCACTTTGTCATTAATTTCAGATGTGCAAAACTAAAAGGACACTCTTGTCTTATGTTTAAGGGGCGAGAGCAAGAGCACACATTTGTTTTCCGATTAGATAGCTCCAGGACCTGCAAGCACCTCTGGAAGTGTGCCGTCGAGCATCATGCCTTCTTCAGATTGCGGACACCAGCAAATAATAAATCAAACCGATCGGACTTCATCAGGCTAGGATCTCGATTTAGGTTCAGGTAATTTATCAGTTCAGAGTCTTTATTGCTCCATAAAATGGGAGAAAAGCAAATGCTCTGAGAAAATAGTAGTAGAACGATACACTGTAATACTCCAGCAACAACAGCAAAAAGCAACAATATTCCCTTTCTAATTAGAGCTAAGTTTAGTTGTTTCTTGAGGTAGGACATGACCTCTTGCTAGGACTCTTCGATCAGAGGCTAGATGACTGCTTGCCTACTTGGTGGGAATGGTAAGGATGGTGTTCTTGTCAGATCTAAATGATTGAGGGCTCCTTCCCATTTTAAGTCTGTGATTCTTTTAGAATTTCAGATTTCATCTTAAACCTTTTACCTATGAATGGAATCAAAGATCTCAAACCTCTTCCCACATAATACATCTCATTAAAATCTCTGTGTTCATTGGAAAAGAACGGCAACATAAGGAAACTTAAAAAAAAACTCTAAAAAGTAGAATTCTCAAAACTGAGAACTCTTAAAAAACTGGGCATTTTCTGTTTTCTGTCAAAGTGTTTCAAAATGTGCCAAACCTAAGAAAGTAATTTTGTAAGAAGCATAGCTTATAACTGCTGAAATCTGTATAGGAATGTTTTTCAAGAAACTTGGCTATATGCTATTTGTACCCATTTTGAGGAGGGAGTAAATAAATAGAATATGAGGAGGGGTCTTCATATTGCAAAGAAAAATTTTTGGATTTGTAGCCACAAGATTTGAGTTCAGAACTGAGCTCTTGTACTTTCTCTTACTTACGGTCATCTTGGGCAAATGATTCAATGTCTCTGGACCTCCTCTTCCTCTGTAAAATGGGTGAAAAGACCCCCTAAGGGTTTTCTCAGCACTAGTACTCATCTACAGTCTTCTGTGTGGTTGCCACAGGACTCTTTTCTTGACAGAATTAGGGAGCCACTCTATAACCTTCTTTTTTTTTTATCTTGTCAAAGAAATTAAAGGGACAATTGGTGGGTCATGTCACTATGTAGTATAAAGCTGAGTTGCCCCTTGGGGAGCACTAAATAAATAAAACTACTGGTAGATTGTAAGCTCAGGTAAGAGGGGCAATATCATTGGAGCCTGAAAGTGGCTAAAGAAATGCTGATATAGGTAAAATGGACTGGGGGATGCATCAAATTTCTGAAAACTCCTATACAGGCACAGGGCTGTTTGATTCAGAATTACTTTAGGTAAGAACTAAATGTGATTGGGAAGACCAAGACTTAAAGTGTAACTGATTTCAGTGACTGAGCTATCTGTATTCTTGCTTTACGGAGCAAGTCTTTGTATAATAAAGAGAGTAATTGGAATTTATTAATGATTTGTAGCAAATAATTTTTCTCTGTTGGAGAGGAAAAGTATGGTACTTGGAGTCAGGAAGACCTGGTTTTAAATCTTTTCTATCAGATTTATTAGTTGTGTGACCATAGACGAATAACCTGTATGGGTTTTGTTTTCCCCATGTGCAAAAGGGGGATATTAATTATTATTAATAGAAAATGCAAAATAGGGATAGTAAATATAAATGAAATGGACCTATCATGAAGATCAAAAGAGATGGCATATATAAGTGTTTCATAAACTTTACCGTGTCTTAAAATATTGGCTGTTATTTCTTTTAGAAGAAGCCAAGTTTTATAGATCATATATATGAGGGGTTTTTTGTTTAGTTAGTCATTCCTAGAGTAAAACTGACACATTTGGACTAGGGAGCTGTAACAAATCACTATCATTTAACTAGTGGTATCTCTCTGAATTTTAGGCATAGTACCCTAGAGAAAATTATCAACTTCTGGAAGCTTTAGCCTCATTAACTCAAACTTGTTAAGTCATGGAAATTATCAAGGCTACCATTTTGTATCCTGATAGCAAAGTGACCCATAAACTGAATTTAAGTTTCAATTGAATTCTTTAACAGTTATACCTCATCTAACAGAAAATATGATTCTGAGATATTCAGTGGAATTCTGAGTTATAGTTGAGGTCAGAAGTGGTGTTCGAAATGTTTGTCAGTGCAATTTTGTGTCCATAAAGGAAATAAAATCACTTTGTGTTGTCAAAAACAAAACAAAACAGTTATATCTCAAGTTGAATTAAAATAGTGACCTTATTTAATCCAATAAAAAAAGCTCATTTCCATATACATATATATATATTCTTTTGCAAACATATTCTAGTAAAGTTGTTAATCTACCAAACTAAAATTTATTTTTCAGTGGGAGGACAGAGTATCAAGCCACTCATGGTGCCCGATTACGAAGAACCAGTACTTTTGAGAGAAGACCTAGTAAACGGTACCCATCCCGGAGGCATTCAACTTTTAAAGGTTGTGTGTTTTTCATTCTGTCTCAAATAGTATATTTTTCTTGAATTCATCAAATGTAGTTATAATGCAAAGTCTGAACTTTTTTTTTTTTTGGACTGGCTGTACTCATCCTAGAGAACTAGAAGAGTTTATCCGGGTAAAGTGTAGTTTAAATAAGAGTGTAGTCAGTGCCTGCCATTCCCCTTTGTTCTTTCTCTTTGTGCTTTTATTCTGCCCTTTCAACTAACCTTGTGGTCACTACTTTACCTTTCCCCACCCTTATGAGCAAGCAATGGATTCTCAGAAGTGGTATGGGGAAATAATCATTTTAATGGTGAGAACAAAGTAGCCCTCAACAAGCTACCTCACCTAAAATAATTGCATCTTTTGCAGAAGCAGAAACAACAAGCCAACATCTCCTGCTAAGTACATGATAGGAATTATAATAGAGGGGGAAACAATGGACAATAAAAAAAGAGATGCAAGCTGAGCCAAAAAAAGGGCAAAAAACCATGATGCTTCAGGTGTGGGTGTATAAATGTAAATACATGAACAAACACCCATATGCACACTCAGATACTTATCTGTTGCCTTTATGAAGAACAACCATAATCTGTCTTGACACAGTTATGATCCCCGTTGGGTCATCTGAACTCTTTGAGCTTGCAGAAAGCACGTTTTATTACCCACATGGCTCAGCACCATCATCAAAGTAAGTTATGTATGGTTGGCATCAGCCTCAATTTCCAAAGATCTCCTAGGGTTTTGTATGACTTTTGAGCCTTTCCCAACACAAACAAGATATTCCACTATAGTTATTTACATTTCACTCATAATAGTCAAAGTCCACAAACTTCTGTCCACCAGCTCATAATAATCAGTTTTAGTATTGCAGTATTTAGTTTATGTTTATATATATATATATATATATATATATGTATATATATATATGTATATACATATATATACATATATATATATGTATATATATATGTATATACATATATATACATATATATATATATATATATATATATATATATATATATATATATATATACTCTCAACTGATCTGTGGAAAAAGTCCCATGCCAGGTAGGTACCCTTTTAAACACATCCATTAAGAAGAAGGAAAATTAGCCAATCTCTTAGAATCAAAATACCTCAAAAGGAAGGAGGGATATGATTGAGATAGGCATGATGGAAGAATAATGAACTAATCCAATAGAAGAGCATTATTAAGCTCATGTGATTAAGGAGCTTGACATGATTTATGGTGAAATTAGTGTTACAGATTTCATAATTGATATAGAGTAATAACTTGTATCATGCTAAGTTGCGTTAATCTTGCTGTAAGCTGTCAGTATTAAAGGGCAAGAAGCCAAAAGTCAACCGTTGGAAAGAAGCATAGGAAAAAAAAGAACCAGTCATTGGTAAGTGGTTTAGTGTGGTCTCTCCCCTAATTGGTGGAGGAAGAGAAAACTTTGGTCAACAACTTTGTTTTGGACTTCCCTTATTCATCAGCTTTTCTTAATTCAATCATATACATATCTAAATAAACCTTTGCTTCCTCCTTTTACCTTCTCTAGCCATCATCTTATTATGTCTTTTCTTTGTCTTCTTAATTTTATGGAGGAATTTCTTTTTTTAATTTTATTTAATTTTATTATTTTTTCATTTTATTTAATTGAGTAATTAAGAAATTTTCCATGGTTCCATGATTCATGTTCTTTCCGTCCCCTTCTCCCACCCCACCTCCTGTAGCCAATGCTCAGTTCCATTGCACTGATCAAGACCTATTTTACAGAAAAATTTTCTTGAGCTGGATCTCACTGGCTGCCTTCATTCCTCTTTACCCAGTGAGGTACTCTGCCATCTGGCTTTCTCCTCTATCACTTTGTTGAAAATTCCTTTCATCAATGCTAAATTTTATTGCTTTTCTTTAAACTTAATCTTATTTTTAAATGTCTCTGCTGCACTTAATACTATCAACTGTCCCTTCCCTTTGAGTATTGGGAAGACAAAAGCAGGAGGATGAATGCTGAACCTTGGGAAATTGTGGATATAATATGCTTCCTTGTAAAGGAGCTGGAATTAATAGAGCAGGAAAATCCATGCAGGTAGCCCTCATAAAAGGAGGGGTGAAAGAGCTGTTGAGAAGAGATCTCATCAGTCTACTATGGGAAACTGGAAGAGAAACAGAAAATGTTTACTCTGATGGGGAGTAGAATTATGAAAGATTTCATGGTGCATCCAAGTTGGGCCTTGATGAAAAAAAATGGAGAAATTTAACAGACAGCAATTGATGTAATTAGGGCATGCCTAATTTAGGTATAAGCAAAGAATCAATCATTCAGCAAGCATTTATGAAATAACTGCTATGCATCAGGCGCACAAAAGTCAGGAAAGCACAGAATAAGAAGAGGAAACAAAGAGTAGTGGCTAAATTTAGCTGAAATATGAAGGGGAGTTTTATTGAATCCACCTCAATATTATCTTTTACCTTTGTCCACTTTTCTCCAGTCACACTTCCTAGCTAGCCCAGACCTTCCACCTTTCACCTTCCCTATAATAACTCCCTAATTGTCCCCCTTCTTTCATTCTTTCCCCTATCCAGTCAGTAGCTGCCAAATTGATATTCTGTAAACATAAATTTTACCATGTAATTCCATTCATTCAGAAATCATTAGTGGCTCCCAACGGCTTCTAGGATTAACTACAAAATACTCAGCCTGACATTTTAGGTCCTTCACAATCTGAGTTCTGCCCACCTTTCTAGGCTTATTTCATATTTCTTTCTCTCTGTTCCAGTTAAACTGGCCTGCTGGCTCTTTCCTCTTTAGAACTTTCCATCTCCATCCTCCATGCTTTTTTGTGTGAAGTGATCCCTCTGTCTAAAAATCTTCTCCCCTTTCATCTCCTCTGGGATGGAGTCCCTAGCTTCCTTCAAACCACAGTTCGGGAGCCACCTCCTCCTCACTTCAAGGACTATCCTGATCCCATACCCATCCTTCCCCTCTACCCCATTGACACACTTTCTCTAAATTGCCTTATGTTTAGTATGTCCCAAGAGTGTAAACTCCTTGATGGTAGGCACTTTTGCTTTTGTTGTCATTTCCAGCACCTTGCCCAGTACTTTCCATAGAATAAACTCTTAAATTAGGTCATATGCCAAGGCAGGTCAGACAAGTTGGAGCCAGGTCATGGAGAGCCTTGAATGCCAAAGTCAATAGATTTTACTTTGTTCAGAAGGCAACAAGAAGTTGCCACAGCATTTTCAGTATTGTTGCTTAAAGAGGGCATAACTTGGAAGCAGGAAGATCAATGTGAGGAAGACTTGTGACTTGTTCCCTTTTCTCCCTCATCCAAATTGTACCCATCCTTCAAGGCCAGGGTCAAGTTCCATGTGTTCCATGAGATTTTTTCCTTCATCGAAGACCTCTTCATGAACGTATTCTCTGAACGCCTCTGACAACACTTAGCCTATAATCTCTAATACTGTCTGTGTGTGTTTTGTCTTTCTCTATTCCTCCTCTACTAGATTGGAAGCTTCCTGAGGACAGGGGACCTTGTCTTATTCTTCTTTCGTATCACACTCTGAACCTAGGCATAGAATAGATACTGAATAAATACTTCTAGATTAATCATTAAATTATAAGTAATGCCCATCCCTCTGGAAGTGGACTAATCAAGATGTAAAACAATGTAAGAAAAAAATAGAATCTCTAGTTTAGGTGAATTTGAAATATAAATAAAGATGTCAATGATGAGACCTACGAAGTACATTAAGTTTATAAACACCTAGAAAGTAGGGCTAAAAAGGGTTGAATTTATTAACTGTTTTATTTATTTATTTATGGGAAATCTTAAGCATTTTCATGTTATTTTATTATATCTAATTTATTAAGCAATATTTATATTGAATACTAATATGTTAATTCATTAATCATCATGATAACAGCCATCACTTATAGTGCTTTGCTTATTATATTATGTATATGTTAGTTCTTTTGATCTTTACAATAACCAAGTGGTATCAGTGCTGTTGTTATCTATAAAATCTCCTCCATCCCTGAATTTGTGAAGTCAGTGAAAGCAAGGATTAGGTTGTCATCATTATTGTATCTTCTAGTACCTAGTATAATACTTGCAGGTGGTATATTCTTTTTTTTAAATATTTTAAAATTTGTTTTCTGTGGTTACATGATTCATGTTGTCTCTGTCCCCTCTTCCCTCTCCTCTCCCGGAGTGGATCAGCAATTCCACTAGGTTATACATATATTATCACTCGATACCTATTTCCATATTATTCATTTTCATAATAGAGCAATCTTTTAAACCCCAAGCCCCAAATCCTATACCCATAGGAATAAGTGATAAATCATGTTTTTTATTTTTATTTCTATGCCCACAGTTTTTTCTCATATGTCCTTTGGGATTGTCCTGGATCATTGCATTACTCTTAGTAGCAAAGTCAATTACATTTGCATGCGGTACATTCTTAATAAAAATAATTATGGAAGAAATGACTCTTTGTAATGAGGGAAGAGCATGTAGTAAATGTTGTGAGTTGGGGAAGAAACAGAGACTTTATATGCCACTAAAATAAGTATGTCACTTTTGGGAAGAATAGTTGGCATGTGCTAGATATTTATTGGGGGGGTAGTTAAATTTTATTTTATTTTTCCCCAATTACATGTAAAAAGTTTCCAATATTTTTCAAAGAATATTCAGTCTCCCCCCCCACCCCTTGCCTTGAGATGGTAAACAATTGCATGTAAATTTTACATGTGACAGACATTTTTCCATATTGATCCTTTTGTGGAAAGAAACTCAAATAGAAAAAAAAATTAAGAAAGAAAAGTGAAAAATGTTTGCTTTGGTCTGGGTTCAGACTGAATTCTTTTTCTCTGGAAGTAGATGGCACTTATTGTCATGAGTTCTTTGGGATAGTTTTGGATCATTGTATTGCTGAGTATATTCACAGTTGTTCATTGTTAAGTATTCCTTTCACTGTACAATGTTCCCCTTTTCTGCTTATTTCCTTCTGCTTTAGTTTGTGTAAGTCTTTCCAGGTTGTTGAGTGCCTCCTGCATATCATTTTTTTACAGCACAGTAGTGTTCCACTATAATCATATACTATCACTTACTTAGCCAATCTCCAAAGTGAGGGGTATTCCCTCACCTTCCAATTCTTTGCCCCCCACCCAAAAAAAAAAGAACCATTCCTCTTTTCTTCTTCTATCTTTGATTTGGCATGGTAGGTCAAACACTGATGTGCTTGATTATACCACCTCTGAGAAGGAAGGGTTTCTTTGAGCCTGATGTAATGAAGTTGAAGAAGCTGCTTTTTTAGATTAGAAAAAGGTTCTTGGGAAGATGTACTTTAAATACAAAGTTAATTTGCTTAACCCATCTCTTCCCACCTATCTTAAGGCAGCTTATAAAACTGTGATTTTTTTTTCCAGTTTCTGAGATATTGACTTCACTTTTTTTTTTAAAGCAAACAACCCAGTGAAAGCAGCCCAGCTATGGTAAGTGTTACCCAGATCCTCATTTACAAAACAGTTGTGACAGAATACAGAGCTCATCATTTTACTGTTCTTCATCTGTGATGGTGATTTTTTTTCCCTAATACATTTAATTTATAGATATTGATCATAGGTGCAATTTTCCCTTTTCCCTTTCTTTTTATTTCCTGACTTATGGATGATCATTTGTTGGGGATTTTGGAGAGGGGATTCCTATTCAGGCATGGGTTGGATGAGATGAAATCTGAAGTTCCTTCCAGTCTCACATGCTCTGATTCTAATGGAAAGAACACAACATGGAGTCAAGAGGCAGTTAAAGGTTTGAATCCAGGTTCTGACATTTATCCATGTGAACTTGGGCAAGTCACCAATGATCTGGAAACCCAGTGTCCCCATTTACAAAATGGGAGAAGCAATGCTGGGTGTATTATCTCCCAGAGTTTTTGTCAGAAAGCATCTTTGTAAAGTAGTAAATGAATGTGAACTGCTGATATCATCATGCCTGTGGCTCTCAGTGGCAAATTATTTTTGTACAATAATATGCTAGTAATTTATTAGTCAACATTTGGTTTTGGGAATCTTTCACAATCATACATCAAAATTCAACTTAATTCAATAAATGTCTCTTAAGTGTTTGCTAAGTACAAAACAGCATATTAGACCCTGAAAACACAAAAATAGATGCAACATAAGCCTTGTTCTCAAAAAGCAGTATTGTATAAAGAGGAGAAGAAGAACCTGCAGAACCTCAGAGGGGGAAAATGGCTTTGGTGGAGGGCTCCTATCTAAATTTAGAGGATGCTAGGATTTAGAACCAGAAGGAGCCTTAGATTAGATCATTCTCTCTCTCTCTCTCTCTCTCTCTCTTTCTCTCTCTCTCTCTCTCTCTCTCTCTCTCTATCTATATATATATATATATATATATATATATTACTTAAGTTGCTTTGTGAAATCTCCTAATCTGTTTTTTCTATGTGTAACTGTGTAGTGACATGGATACAAGTGGTAACTACTCAAAGGAAAGAGAATTCTTTTACACTTGAACAAATGTTTAAGCCTTGTAACGAACAATGTGCCAAATTAATCATACAGATTTCTACTTTCTTCAGACCTTTATATTTGCCTTTTCAATTTTCCTCAATTTCTGTTTTGTACACTGGCAAGAGTAAAACAATAAAGTATTCAGTTTGAAAGGGAAAAAAGTGAAATAAATGAGAGTTCAGGTGGGGAAATTTTCAAGGAAAATAAACTAAGAACAGAAAGTGAAAAACCTTACCCAAATTGTAGACTCCCTCAAAAACTGAATAAAATAGTCAGAACTTGGTGGTTCCATGGGACAAAAATATTAGAACAAATCCAAAAGATGCTATCTCTGATCAAAAACAAATGACCAAGAAAATAGAGTGAGAAAAGATAATTTAAGAATCATTGGAGTTCCTGAAAACTACGGCCAAACAAAAAACCTAGACACTCAGGAAATCATAAAAAATATGCTCAGATATGCTAGAATTGGGGCCAAATGAAAATGGAATTCATCAAACCATCTTCTTCAAAGAAACTCCAGACAAAAAGAATCCAGAAATATGATAGCTAAAACCCCCCAGATTCCAAGTCAAAGAAAAAATACAGATTTAATAGCAAGTTATTTTTGAGGACTTTTACATCATGAAATAATAATATACTGGAAAATGCCTTGAAAAGTACAAATGCTACCAGGCAACCATGGTATTGACTATTTAATACATCAGTGTTAGCCAAGGACAATCTATCCCATCCCAATAATTTGCCCATTCCTGATGATTATGGAGGTAAGAGAATGACTTTCCAATACCACTCATTACTGGTTTTGCACTAACTCTTGTCAGTTTGCATGAGTAGCAACTGTTATTGAAAAAATATATTGGTATATCCTAATGTAATATTAATGGGATATATCAAGGGCTCCTATCTAAATTTAGAGGATGCTAGGATTTAGAACCAGAAGGAACCTTAGATTAGATCATCTAGTCTAACTCTTAATTCATACCAATAGAAAATGGCAGAATATCAATCCACACTAGTTTCCTCACTCCATGTTTTTTTCTCTGCCACATTAAATAGGCATGTCTGGATAGAAAGAGAACCAAGAAAAATTAATGTTACAAAAACCTATGGAGAAAAGAGAGTTTATCTGGTAGTATGGGGATGGTCCACAGTATTTTACTACAAAGAGGTGCATGTTTATGACCCCATCATCACAGTTGTTTCTGTTTGTTTTTTTCTGTTTGAATATGAATAGGTAACATCATCAGTATTAATACTAATGCTTTTCTACTGAATTACTTTCCTTTCTGTAATATGCTGTCTTTTCTTCATTTTAGCTCCAAAAATAATCCAGAAGTTCACAATTACCAGGTAAGAACAAATTTAATTTTAGATTTTTCTCAGTCATTTAATCCTGTATTTGCCATACTGTTCTCTATTTTGTTATATTAGAAGTGATGGTGGTAAGTGCCAGGAAGCTATAACCAAGCAAAAATTGTTGGAGGTTTCACTCAGATATGCCATTGCTGTGCTCACGGGGGACACCCCTTCTCTCTTGGGATCCCAAGACATTCACAAAAGAATAAAAAATAATAGTGGGCTAGTGGCCAGTGGGTTTCTCCCACAGGCTAATGTGAGTAAGGCTATCTGTCTTTTTCTACTATTTTTACGAATTCTATATATATGGTAAAGGATGTTTCTCACACATTAAGTGTTTAATGAATGTTGAATTCAGTGAAGTTTATTTGCAGAAAATGGGCAATCCTGCCAAAGATTCCAGTAATCATCTGATCCAGAATATTCTATACCAATCAGGATAACCTCCAAAAATATGATTTTATCATCCTGATTTTAAAAACCACAACTCATGGATCTGACCCTTGAGAAACTGAATAGTTGTAATGATATTTCCATTCCCAAGATTTTCACCTAAGTAGCCTTTATAAAAAATTTACATTCCTTTTTGATCTAAAGTTTACTATATTGGCACAAATAAAATCTCCCTAAATGAAGTTCTGTAATAGGTTACGGGATGAAGTCTGCATTGTTCTTTAGAATCTCAGCATGTCAGAGCTGGAAGAAGTCTTTGAGGCCCTCTTATCCAACCTTCTCATGTTGTTTTTATTTTGTCATTTTTAATTTTTTTATTAAAATTTTTTTTATTTTAATAACAAGTTTCCACATAAATTTTCTGGTTGTATGATTCATGTTGTCTTCCTCTCTTCTTCTCTCCTCCCTCCCAGAGTTGACAGGCAATTCAGTCTAAGCTATATATATATATTATCATGCAAAACATATTTTCATATTATTTGTTTTTGTAAGCAAATACTCTTATAGAACTAACCCCCCCAATCATATACCCAAGTAAACAAAAAATCACATGCTTTCATCTGCATTCTGACTCCTGACAATTCTTTCTCTGGCAGTGGAGAGCATTCTTTGTGATAAGTCCCTCAGAATTGTCCTAGATAGTTGTATTGCCAATAATAGCTAAGTCTATCATAGTTGATTGTTCCACAATATTGCAGTTGCTGTATATAATGTTCTCCCGCCAACCTACTCACTTTGGCCAAAGAAACAGCCTATACCCCTAAGAGATTTTAAGTGTCTTACCCCCAACAGCATACTTTTTAGTAATTAGAGTGATTGTTGGGGAGTTCCTTGATGGCTTGTTCACTTTCTTTTTCTGAGATAGGATTTTTCAAGTATTCTATTTCCTCTTTGGTTAATTTAGTCAATTTATATTTTTGTAAATATTCACCCATTTCACCTACATTGTCATATTTATTGCAATATTCTTGGGCAAAATAGCTCTTAATAATTACCTTAATTTCCTCTTCATTAGAGGTGAGGTCACCCTTTTCATCTTTGATACTGTTAATTTGGTTTTCTTCTTTTTTTAAATTAGATTGACCAGTACTTTGTCTATTTTATTTGTTTTTTCAAAGTACTAGCTTCTAGTCTTATTTATTAGTTCAATAGTTCTTTGAATTTCAATTTTATTAATTTCTCCTTTGATTTTTATGATTCCAGTTTAGTTTTTATCTTGAGTGATTGTTGGGAGATGAGAGCTCAACTCTTCTGACTCCAAGACAGCTTTACTACAGCTACTTCCTAATAGTTTTGATTTAGAGGTACTAAGCACTGATGGAAATCCCATTTGCAGAATCTAGGGGTGAGATATAAATGATTCCATTCTCTCTGTGCTGCATCACAGGAGAAATGAATAACTGTCGGTGCCTAGAGTAGAGGACCTTTTCCATTCTCCAGGCTTAGCTTTTTTTAATGGGTTTTTCTGTTTTGGGGTTTTCTCTTTTCCCCTCTTTTTGAATGGAAAGTGTTATGAAAAGAACACAGAACTCTTGGCATCCAGGGGAGCCTGAGTCCAGTTATAACGATGGCAGATCATTCAGTGATAATATCTGTATTCCCTAATGCACAAGGTTGTGAGAAATGAAAACAGGACTTTAAATTGCTTTGTAAATTTGCCTTTAAATTGATAGGTAAATTTATGCTATTCTTTCTGTGGTTTTGGTTGTTGTTTTTTTTAATGTAGTGGCCTGAAAATTTAGAGGATTTTCCTAGGTGGGAGAGTAAGCAACCTGTGGGGACTGGACTTGGTATCAAAACATTTAGGTTTGAATCTGAGCTTTGCCACTCACTGTAGGCAAATTTCTTTCTGCCAAGGGCTTTTCCTCAGTTTCCTCATCTGAAAAATGAGGAGGTTGGACTAAATGATCCTTATATGACCTCCTGGGATCATAACCACATTCTGTGATTCTGTGGGGTATTTAAGATTGCTCCTCAATAGATTTTCTTAACCCTTACCTTCCATCTTGGAATCAATACCATGTGTTGGTTAGCAGAAGAGCAGTAAGAACTGAGCAATTGGAGTTAAATGATTTGCACAGGATCACACAGCTAGGAAGTGTCCACAGCCAGATTTGAAACAGGACCTCCCATCTCTGGACCTGACTCTCGATCCACCAAGTTATCTGGTTTCCCTTCCTTGATAGGGTTTTGAAGGCTTTTGCTTATGTACCAAAACAAAAAAGCTAATCTTACCAAGCTTTTAGGGCAGTTATGCTGACCAATGCATGGAGTGCTGGACCTGGAGACAGGAAAGACTTGTGCTCCTGAAAGCAAATCTGACCGCAGACATTTACTGGATGTGTGACCCTGGGAAAGTCACCTAACTCTTGGCCTCAGTTTCCTCATCTGTAAAAATGAGCTGGAAAAGGAGATGTCAAACCACCTCAGTATCTTTGCCAAGAAAACCCCAAACAAGTCATGAAGAGTCAGACAGGACTGAAATGACTGAATAACAACACCAGACTGTAAAGGCTTTTGAGTATGGCCCCAATGATAAACTGTGCTTGACAAGCTCAGAAAAAATCATTACTAGAAATTTGATCATCAAATGATGCTTTAACTGTAGCAAGTCCTCAAGATCATGTACTAAAGTGTACAAGTATCTCTCCCCTCTGTAAGTCATTTATCTTTACGGCTGCCAAATTCATATTCCTACAGAGCAGGTCCAGCTATGTCATCTCCCTGCTCAAGAAACTTCAGTGGCTCCCTGTGTTCCTTGAAATAAAATATTAACTCCTGTGTTTGGCATTTAAAACCTTTCATAGTCTGGCCCCAGCTTCTCTTTCCAGGCTAGTTGCATTACTCCTCTCCTTTTCTCTTTGTGGTCCAGCCACACAGACCTCCGTGTTCTTTCTTCTTCACCAAATCCCATCTTTTAGCTTCACCTTTTGCACAGACTGTACTCCCTGCCTCTCTCTTGTCCTCTGCTTCTTAGAACCCCGCATTCCCTTCCAGGCTTACCTCAAGTGGCTCTTCCAAGAAGCTTTTCCCTAATCTTCCAATTTTTAGTGATCCTCTCTGCCCCGGGCTGTTTTTTGCCCACTGTTTAAGGAAATTTTATTAAAGCAAGAATTTTATAATCCAAATTACATTTCCTTGCTCTGCTTCCAATATTCTGATATCTAAAACAGTGGTGACATTCAGGGAAAAGAATTGCAAAATTAAAGAAAGTAATGTTTCCTTCTGCCCCCATAAAACTTTTATAGTTTGCTCTTTTTTCTTGGGTTTTCTTTGTAAATCAGTAAGTAATCTAGGTCTAGTATTAAGATTTCTAGACCTGTCATTTGCTCAGCAATCAGCTTCAGTTTCCTTTCTTTTATATATGTGTATATATATATATATATAGTATATTTTGCAATTTTTCCACATTATTTAAATTTTTCATATTTTAAATTATTTTCTTTGGTGAATCAGGTTTCATTTCTTGGTCCTTGATCTTTTCTTTTAAACAGTTGTTACACCCATGGCATTGTTAAATTTATACAATGCGTTTTGGTATATATCCTGAATGGCATAATACATTTTGTTGTTGTTTCATCATTTCAGGAGTATCCACTCTGGGACTGGGAAAGCTCTGCCCTTGGAGTTTTCTTGGCCAAGATACTACAGTTACTGGTCTGCCATTTCCTTCTCTAGGCATAGTAAATGCTTGTTGATGAATTGATTTGATTAGAGAGGTTGTGCTCTGCCTTGGCAAAGGAAGTGCCTGCATCAGTGAAGTCATTAATCCTGTTAAATATCAAAGGGAAATGATGGAACAAAAGCCTAGCACCCACCCAGCTCTCATTTCCACTGCCTGGAGCATCCACTCTCCAGCTCAGAAAGAGAGATGGGGACAGGGATTTTTTTCTTATTTTGAACTTGCTGCAATCCCATGAGGGAACCATTATTCCTATATTTCTCTTCTAGTCTTTAGCCACTTATTATAACAATGCATCTTTCCATTGTCAGAGACTGTTAAGTCAAAGCTAGGTAATCACACTTTATCTTCCCATTGCTTTTCCAGGAAAAGAATTAATGAGAAATGGGTTGTGGTGTTGTTTTGTTTTGTTTTGAAGCTTCTCAGTACCCAGAAGGGATATCCTTGAATCGTCTTTTCTCCATTTTAACTCCATTTTCTCCATTTATGTAACCAGAGATGGTTCAGCTAAGATTTAGTGGAGAGCAAAGAGCAAGGAGGCCTGTTTGGTTGGACCACAAAGTGAAGAGGAGAGAGTGAGGCACCTAACCTGGAAAGAGAAGCTGGGGCCAGATTAGGAAGGGCTTTAAATGCCTAACAGAGGAGTTTATATTTTCTTCCAAGGGCTACGGGGAGCCTCTGAGGTTTCCTGAGTAGGAAAGTGACCCTGTTAGGCCTGCTTTTTAGGAATGTGAATTTGGCACCTGTGAGGGAAGAGACCCTGGAGAAGGCAGAGGCATTTGTATACGTTAGTATATGATCTAGTTAAAACATCACTTGGTCGCCAGATTTCTGGTGATGCACATCTCTGAACTTAGCAGCACGCCATTTAAGCCATGCAGCTTGATAGTGGTGCTCAATCATGTCCAACTCTTTGTAACTCCCATTTGGGGGTTTTTCTTGGCAAAGACACTGGAATGGCTTGCCATTTCCTTTTCTAGCTCTTTTTTACAAATGAGGAAACTGAGGGCAATAGGCTCAAGTGATTTTTTTCCCAGGGTTACAAAGCTACTAAGTGTCAGAGATTGGATTTAAGAGTTGGTGTAGGTTGTGGAATCTACTTGATTCCATCGATAAGGTATTCTTTAGATAAGTAAATCTATATGATAAAAAAAAAAAAACTTACTGTGTCTGCCAACAGGGAAGAAATAGGGGAAATGGGCAAAATCTGGCAGCTAAGTGGTCTAGTGGGCAGAACACTGGACTGGGCATCCAGTAGACCTGAGTCCATATTCTGCTTCAAGACACTAACAGTATGGCTCAGGCAAATCACTTAACCTTTCTCAATCCGTCTCCTCATCTGTAAAATGGAAACATTAAGAGAACCTGCCTCACAGGGTTATTTGTTCTGAGGAACCACTTTTAAGCTCTACATAAATGCTATGACTATGATCATGATATTCTTCCTAGCATGGAAGGTCATTTATTTGCCCCCACAGTGATGGGATTTTGTCATAGATGGCTTAATATCTGATATTTCTAATGAGTCTCTGGAATTGCCTGGCCATACATTTTTCTTGGGGATTTGTGATTTTGAGAGACAGCTTTTAATTTAGAGATTAGAATTCTGGTCAAGAGATAGAACTGCTCCCATTCTCCTGTAACTAGATTGATCTGTGACTTTGTGACAACTTGTTTCCACATCTGTAAAGGGAAAGAGGGGACAAATAATTCCTCTTCTCATTCATATACTATCAGGATATGTAATGGGATTTGTTCATATTTTTTTATTTGGGGGTTGAGGTAGGGCTCACTTCTAAGAAATTCTCCAGGAAATGAAATTCAACAATAGCCTCTGGTTCTACAGTAATTTTTGCATTCTTGGATATCTTTCTTGCAGAAAGTTCTTCCTTATACAGCTTAAGCCTCATTGCCTTTGGTTTTATGTGCAAGAAAAATGAGAACTGTTCATCTCTATTCTTCTGATGATGGTCCTTTGACTTTTCTTCTATGATCCTATTTTCTTTCTTTTTAAAAGACCAATTATTATTTCTTCATGCTTCCAGAATGAACTTGAGCTATTGCATTGTCTTCTTAAACTTTTTTAAATAAGGGCAATAGAATTATGAGGTAGAATCTTAACTTTGTGTTTTCCCAGAGCTACTGTTGGTTGCTGTGCTCTGTCGTCTACCCCTCCAGAGTTGAAAGTTAAACTATAAAGCAAATTAACTCTTGTTGAAATGAAACTGTGAATAAACTAATCATGGCTGATATTTGGCTTCCAGATACAATACCATCCTAATATACATCCAGGGCAACCACAATGGCATCCTCATTCTCCAAACATAAGGTAAGCACTTTAGAAGAATATTGTTTTTGTCAATGAGTGAAATAAGTATTTTTGAAATTATAATTAGTTACTGAATCAAAAGAAACTTAATAGCAACAGCATTCTCAGTGATGACCAAACTAATCACAAAGTAATAGTCGCAGTTTCTAATGCACAGAAGTTTTCTTAGAGGCAAATCTATTGCCTTTTTGAAATCCTGTTAATAACTTTGGTGCTTTGGGGGAAAATTTTTAAATGGCCCTTTTAAAAGCTCTAAGTAATATTTTTTTTTCTTGCCTTGGGATTGGAAGTGTAATGAAATAGAAAGAGCCCTGGATTTTGAAGTAAAAACACTTCAATTCAATTCCAACTCTTTGATTGAGTGACCTTGCACAAGTCATTCTGTTCCTCCCCTGAGGTTTCCGTTTCCTTCTCAGCAAAATGAAGGGAATTGGACTAGATCAGAGGTTCTTAACCATTATTGTGTCATGGACTCCCTTGGCAGTCTGATCAAACCTATGGACCCCCTCCAAGGATAAAAATGTCTTAAATGCATAAAATAAAATACAGAGGATTGCGGAGGAAACCAATGTTTTAACATAATGTTATTGGACTATTTTTGAAAAACCAAATTTGCAGACCCCAAGTTAAGAACCTCTGGACTTAGATGATCTCTAAGGGTCCTTTTTAGCTCCAGGATTCTGTGATTCTGCCAAGAGGGGCAGCGTGCCTTCTGGAAGCATAGGCAGAACTTGGAATGATAGAAATAAATATAAATACATCAAGTCAGTACAAAAACCGAAGGCTAACATTGTACACCAAAGCCTCTTACTTGGTGTCCGCTATTCACAGAGGCATTCGATTTTGTATGCTTTTAACAGGAGCTTTGGTTGGGCGATCGTTTCTAGTGGCATTCCACTGCAAAAGCCATTTGTTTTCTCTGCTTAAGCAACTGAAAACTATATGGGAACTGATACTTCTGAAAATAAAATTATTACCGTTTTACTGCTTAGCCCAGGGACCATAATATTTTCATCAGCCTCAATTTTTCTTGTGTAGAAAGGGAGAAGATTTTATGTGTACCATGGCTTCCCTAATGGGTATGACCCAGCCAGAAACTAACCTCTTCCTCCCTCATGAATCTCAGATTTGATTTTTCCCCCCCAAATAAACATCTGAAATGGGAAGTTTGGGAGGGAGGGAGGGAGGGAAATGCTTTGTGCACCCAGCTGTCCCATATATGCCATCATTTCCATCTCATTGTTTTGCATGCAATTTCTCAAGCATTTGTTTCAAACCTCTCGTATTATTTCACCCATAGTTTTATGTTTTCATCCTTCACTAACCATCAACTATGCCAATGGCACAGGCCATCATTTCAGGATGACAGGTCACATTGGAAACCACCCACAAGTGAAGATGACCACAGTTTGCATTATGTCCACAACCAGAACCAGAAGAATTTAGGAGGAATGCAAAGTATGAGTTTGATGTATCAAGATAAACTTATGACAGCCCTTTGAGACTCTTCAGATGTCCCTGACCATCCTAGGCTCATCACATTCCATGAACATTGTCTGTCTTTGCATTTCCTGAGTTTGTGTTGTTTAAAAAAAAATGTCTGTAGCTTATCTTTGATTGGCCTTTCTGGATAGTCTTGAAAGGTCTTCTCAGACTTTTTATGAATATCTGAAAATAGCCTACAAATCACCGTTGACCACATTGCAATAAAATGGAGGTCGTAGTTCAAGACTCAGGAATAATTTCTATTGTTCCAATTTTAAATTTGGAAGTAAAAGTGTATGTTTATTTTTATTGTGCAGCAAATATAGATATATATCTTTGTTATTTAACTGATGGGACCACGCAAAGCTAGGACAGATTGGCATAAAAACAGTAAAATGAAAAGAGCCCCCTGGACTGACGGGTCAAGAAACTGAAGTTCTTATCCTAGATTTGCTACTTGCTGGTAATGTGACTGTGGGCCAATCGCTTTCCTCTGGGTGACTTTAGTTTTCTCATCTGTAAAATAGGCAGGAGTTGGACTAAATGACTTTCTGATACTATCCAAAGCTAGGAGGGTTAATTTTTTTTTATTTTTATTTTTTAATATTGATTGCTGCCAAGTTGAGGTTTTAGGTAGAAAATCATGTTCCAATTCTTGTAATGAGAAGCACAGTGGCTTAGTAGGGAGGAAGGGGGAGAGAGAGAAAGAGAGGAAGGGGGGGGGAGAGAGAGAGGAGAGAGAGAGAGAGAGAGAGAGAGAGAGGGGAAGGAGAGGGGGGAGAGAGAGAGAGAGAGAGAGAGAGAGAGAGAGAGAGAGAGAGAGAGAGAGAGAGAGAGAGAGAGAGAGAGAGATGGAACCAGAAAGCCCCTCTTCCATACTGACTTTGTGACCCTGGGCCAATCACTTAACCTTTTGGAACTCTGGGCCACACTGCAAGACTAGAAAGCCAGAGCAGGTACCAGCCTGCTTTGATAGAGGAAGTTGTTCACCAGGAGCTCATTATGATGACATCACAGGTCTAAATCCTGTCCTATCATGGAAATTGCAATATCCATTTCTCTGAGAGGAAGACTTCATTTTTTCCTGGAAAGATTTAAAAATCTTTATGGAATTTACTGAAGATCTTCTAGAGGGAGAATAAACATTTTGTATCTTGCAGAGCATCAATCACTACTTTTTGATTTATTGATTGTACTAATCATAACCATGTGCTATCCCTAGGGGTAGTAGTTGCTGCTATAAATCATTTAAAATAATGCCTTAATGATGGGTGCTGCTATCTTGCCTGATTTAAAAAAAAAAAAAGATAATTCTGAATACAAGCTCAAGATTGGTAGAATGTATTGTTTTTCTGCTTGCACTCTCTCAAAAGATAATCATTGCCATCCACAATGTATTTGGGGAGTCTGATGAAATTCAAATGGGACGAGGGTGGGGGGATATGACTTTTGTGTAGTTGTGCCAGGGTGCAGGATCAGGTGGGTGCCACTGCTTTGTCAAGTGCCTGAAGCCACCCTTTTTGCTACCTTGGGGTGAATATCTAAAACCATCTTACTGCCTCAGTCTAGCTCCTACTTTTAAATTGAGCAAAATAAAGCAATATGCTTTTCCTCCAGTCCCTTAAGACTAAAAGACTTGAACCATATTCATTTCACCCTTTTATAAAATTAAGAGAATCTAGTGCCATTCTTTCTGACTTATTCATTGCAATCAGGTCTGTCCTGATTTTTAAAAAATGTCTTGAGATCCTTTATATTTGATTAATTTTAGGTTAAAATACGGCAGTTCTTGATTTTTATCCATGCCTATTCAGCAAGGGAGAAACCCAACCCATTCCCTTCAGAAGTAGGTTTGATCATCTACAACTCTCCATTTTAAAAAGAAATTGTAAATGTTCTCCTTTTAGCAGTTGTTTTGATCTTCAGTGTATGTGCTAAGTACAAATTATGTGTCCTGAATCTTTAATCCGTCTTGATACATTTTTACATAAGTGCGTTTCAAAGGAATAAAGATCATTTGTTGTGTTTTGACTCTTAAATTACTTTTGATGAGTTTGGAAGTGTCTTATGGAGCATCCATGCATCAGCACACTTGGGTACCAGAATTCTTATCTTAAATGAACTTGGGACCATCTTGTATGAAGCAAGACCTCTTTGGAACTTCATCATCTTGGATGGTGCTCTCATTTTTACAAGTTGCTCACATCTTCAGTTAGGAATGGGTTTATACTATATATTAGTCGCTGAGCATTTATTCAGTTCCTGCTGTGTGCCAGGTGAGCAATGAGCTACAAAGACAAGCAAAATAGTCGCCACTCCTATTCTGATTGGGGAGACATCATGCCAGCAATTATATGTACAAATAAGTACAAAACAAGCTGACTTGGCAATAGTCAACAAAGGGAAGGCACTAGCATTGAGGGGTTCAAGAAAGATCTCTACCTCAGGGAAGGGAGTGGTGATATTCCTGTTTCCTTTTCACAGAGTAACAAAATTGGGAAGTAACAAAATGTTGGGAAGCAGAGAAGCACGTGGCCCTTTCATGTTATCCCAAGACATATCCCAAGTTAAATGATATGGCAGAGAATTGAGGAACACAACTCTACAACAGTGAAGGATCGTAGTCTGGGGTTATTTGGTGGCAGGACAAACTACATATATAATTGAATTTCCCCAAGGGCATCTGTGTATTACAACGTAGTACTTGGGAGGCAATGAAGAGTGTAGGGGGAAAGCATTGATATGGAAGAGATCTGGATCTGCATCCTGTTGGCCATGGACAAGTCGTAGCCTTGTTAGATGATGAATAATACCATATACTGACTTAAGTAATAGAATTATTATGAGAAAAGTCCTTCTGAAGCCTAAGCTTCCTAGAAAATTTGTAAGCTGATGGTACAATATTTTAGAAAGGCTCAATGTTCTATCCTGTCTAGATCCTTTTGAATGTTGACTGACATCCATGGTCTCAGTGGTCTCTCATAGGGTCATCTATAAATTTTATAAACATGTTGTCTCTGCCCCAACAACTGTTATATCTGAACTCTACATTTTAAACTTTTATTTTCCAAATATTTTTGTCACAGTCAATCCTGTACATGCTAACTGAAAAAAAAGAACCCTCCCCTATAAAAAAGTAAAAGTTAAAACCAGCTAATTCAGTGACCCCATTTGACAGAATATGTAACTTTACACAGTCATAGCCTCCCACCCCCACCCCCGACTTCTCAAACAGAAGGAGGGACATTCTTCCATTCTCCTCCAGATCCAATAGAGGTCATTACAATTACTCAGTGAAGCCACGTATTCTTTGAAAGTTGTTACATAAAGCAATCTTTTCAGGATTGAAAATTAGAAGGGAAAAAAAAAACATTGACTAAGTGTTATATCTGAAATGATGTGATTGTCTCAGAAACTTTCCAGAAGGAGCTAGATGGATAAACAGGGCCAAAAGTTACTTTTTCAACATTAATTCTGTAGTGAAATATCCATTTCTAGCCTGGAAGTTCTCTCATGTCCTTTGGATGCCAGTTTCCTTTTTAGTGGTTTCCCTCTTGGTTTTCCAGTGGCACCTGCCATCTTTCATTATGCCCCTGTGTTGTTACACAATTTACTTTTTCTCTAGCAGGACGGAATATTAGGGCACAAACTATAAGCAGGGTAGACACCTCATAAGTTACAGTTTGGTTTTTTTCCCAGACAGCTTAATGCAGGTAAAAAATCCTCAGATTTTTCTGCCATTACAGCAGATAGATTAGGGACAGAAATGAGACACAGGGCCCTCTAAGTACCATTTATCTTATTTTACTTATCTCTTTTTCTAAGCTGGAGCTTTTCAATTTGATAATTTTGAACTAATCTACTCAACTTCTAGCCTCTGTTTCTGGATTGAGCTATTATAGCTCTCTTCCTACTATTGTCTCCAGAAGACCAGGTGATGCTGGTTCTTAAGTGGACCCCAAGTCCAGCCTTTCCGCTTCTGCTCAGAATCATTTGATGCTTGTGACCATCTTCTTTGTGAACTAGACCATTGTTCACAATTGTGATACTAGAAATCTCTTTCTTATCACTGCTTTCCCTCTCTTAAGCCTTATTCTTTTCCTTAAAGCGTTCTAGATCATCAATTTCTCCCCTTATGTTCCTTTTTCCCCTCTTCTTTTTCAGTGTTCCAGCAGGCTCTGATTCCTGCTTATACATGCTGAACTTTGAATTCTCCATCTCCCTCTCAGTTATGTTCTTTAGGCCTTTCTTTCATTCATCATTCTGTCCTTTGTCTCTGTCTCTCTTGTGTTTGCAGCTCCCCTCTCCACCTTCCTCCCAAAATATGGTCAGTTCTCAGGCAATTACCTATTTCACTTATATTAAAACATCATAATTTGAGACTCCTCAGTGGCATGGAAGATGAGCATCCTGAGCCCAGAGTTAAGAAGACCTGAATTCACATCCAGCTTCAGACATTTAGCAGCTATGCCACTTAACCTCTCTAGCTCAGTTTCTTCAACTATAAAATGAGGATAATAGTAATACCTGCCTCCCAGATTTGTTTTAAGAATCAAAATAAAGTGCTTGGCATGGGGTCTGACATAAAGTAGCATTTAAATGCTCATTTCTTTCCCTCCCTCCCTCCCTTCCTTCTCTCCTTCCTTCCCCACCTCTTTCCTTCTGTAAGGGTTAAAAAATCAAGGTTGGACTAAATATATGAGAATATGTTCGCCAAAATTAATATATTTCAAGTCAAATGACTTTAGCAGTATTTATAAAATAGAGGGAAAAAGTGAAAGAGAAGTGAGAAAGAGGGTAGAGAAGGTATCTATCCTATCACACTAGATAATTACTCTGGCCAGGTTCAAATCAGGCAGGACTTGTTACCCCTCCACCAGAGGACCATGGGTTGGAGGGGCTGGTGGTAAATAAAGCAAGAGTTCCAGCCACAAGGCCTCCTCCAAGATGGGGGGCGAAGGGGTGGGGGTGTCTCCAGAAGCCAGTCCCTTCAGGGGCCAGGAAAGGAGTCAGCCTTTTTAACTCACTCATGTGGTAATCCAAAGAGAAGATCCTCCACCAGACTTCAGATACTCCAAAAGAGCTCCAACTCTAACTCTGAAAAACTTTTCACAAAACAACTCCTCACAGGAAGTTGTAACTACTTTTAAAGACCCTTCTTTGTATCACTTCCTGTGCCTTCCTTCCACTTTACATGGATCAGTTGTTGTTTATAAATTTTCTTAGGACTGCTCAGGGAGCAGTCAGTAATTTCTGAGTTGTCACCCACTTTAGCATGTGGGTTGCAGACCTCCCCCAACTAATGTATAAAGTTGGGGTATATATGCTTCAGGAGAAGCTTATCGTGTAAATTAATACATAATGGAGTCAGGAGCAGAAGTATAAGATAGCAATTTATTCTTTCACAAAAGGAACCTTTCCCCAGCTTTGTATGCTTAAGGAATGTCAAAATATTGAGTCCAGAGACCCATTTATAGGGTCTTCCAATAGAACCCCCCCCCCCCCCTATCCACCGCCCTCCTCCCATCCTTTGTTCTGGCCAGATGCCGTTGTCCTTTTTGACGTCTTTAAAAGATAAGTGAGTTCCAGGGTTGTAGATTACAAGAATCAGGAGTTGACAGGTCAAGGGTTTTGCTTTTTTTTGGGGGGGGGTGTTCTAAAAGGAAGGGAAAAGACTATGTCTATCTAGGTTCTTGAAAATATTGGGGCAAAACACTTATGAAAAAGACAGATAAAATCCCACTCAGGGGCAAGGAATTTTCCTTTTTGTATTCTCAGTGCCTGAACATAGTAAGCTCTTGATTTAAAAATTATTTTTTTGAGTCTTATGGAGAAGAGCATTACTAACTAGAGGAACCTCACTGGATGATATCGGGCCTGTGTTTTAATGGGCAAGAGTCCGATAGGGGAAGAGGTGGAAGGAAAGATTCCAGAAAAAAGGAACGGTGTGAATATAGAAACAGTGCATGGAGGCAGTAATACGAGGTAAGGCTGAAAAGCTAGAAAAGAAGACCAAGTTGTGGAGGGCCATGAGTGCCAGAGCAATTTAAACTTTACTGGACACTCGGCGGGAATGTGAATAATTTGGAGCAGATCTAGGCTTAAAGACTATTATGCTGTCAATGACATGAAGGAGAACAGAAGCAAACTATAGGGAGGCTACCAGAACTAGGCAACAAGCAGGATCATAGATTTAGGGCTGAAGACCTTAGAAATCTAATCCAGGCCCCTCATTTTACAGATGCAAATACTGAGGTTCAGAGATTACATGACTTACCTAAGGTTTCACAGGTGCCCTCTTCACTTGACTACTCATCCTTTTGGGGGGGGGGCGGGTATCACATTATTTATTTATTTACTTAGAAGATTTTTCCATGGTTACATGATTCTTTTTCTCTCCCTCCCTTCCTCCCTCCCCTCTCCCGGAGCTGACAAGCAATTCCACTGGGTTACAAATGTCTTCTTATCGAATACTCATCTTTTGACTGAATTTAGTGAGTTTGGGTTTTCCCTGCAATAGAGAAGCAGGATTTTATGCAAGAGATATGAAGGTGATATCAACAGAATTTGGGAAATGATTGGGGAAGGTCAAAGATAAGATTATAAATGTGGAAACCAAATGAACAGCGGTACCACTTCCCCTCTTCCCTCTTCCCTTCCTTGGCATGAATTATATCAGAGAAAGTGAATCTGGAAGAAAAAAACAGCTCAGTTTGGGCCATGTGGAGTCCCAATTAATTAGACGACTGGGTAGCGTGTTCAATGGAGAGGTAAGAGCTGTGGGTCTTGAGTTTTGGAAAGAGATGGATGTCTAGCTACATCTAGAGATTTTGGCAGCATCTACCCAAAGGAAGTCATTTAATTGGAGCATCCAGAAGTTAAAACTGGCCAGCTGAGAGGAGAGAAGAGAAGAGAGACCTTTGGAAAATGCTCATATTTAAAGGATAATGGAAAGAGCTTCTAATAGGAGAAGGAGCAGGGAATGATGTGGGATGAGTTTAGTGTCACAGAAATCAAGAGAAGAACGTTCCATAGAGTTAAGCATGGATAGTATTGATTCAGGTAAGGACTAATAAATACGTTGTTGGACTTGACCAGAAGGGAGTCATTGACAGTTGACTTGGTAGAAATACAGGAGGGATGGAGGGGAAATCAGAATTCTGGGTCCTGAAAAGAAATTGAAGCAGAGGAAGTAAAAGATTATAGGTACAGCACCCTGAGCTATGAACAGAAGGTGAGAATTGGGGCTGTAGCTATTAGGGATAAGAGAGCCAGTGTTCTTATTTGAACCCAAACCAGGAAGACCTGGGTTCAAGATTCATCTCTCACATATTGGCTCTCTAAACCTGGACAAGACACTTCTTGGTGCTCTAACTTCTCAGAGAATGTGTTAACCTACACTAGTGAAGGGAGTTTTTTCCACCTGGGGGTTTCCCTTACCACTGTAATCACAAATCCAGTCTATCCATTCAAATAATTTATTTTCATGAAATTATTTGTTTCATGGAAATAAGAAAACAAATTTAAAATACAGGTAACCCTTCCACATTGTAACTTTTCCCATTGAGGTTTTGATATTAAAAAATTAAATGGAAAATTTTGAGAGTTTTTCAAAAGTCACAGACAACAGAAAAAGTTTAGAAACTCAGAAATGCATAAAATATGTTGTGTTGCATAATAGTGACATTTTTTCAGTATTATAAATATACATAGTAAACACTCCATTAAAAAAAGAAAAATTCAGACTTCTCTGGTATGAAAGGAGGGACAATTTTTAAAATTTTATTTTTATTGTCATGCAAAACACACTTCCATACTGGTCATTGTCAGAGCACACTCCTACATAATCAGAACCCCAAAATAAAACCATAAATACAACGATGTGAAAGATGACTCCGGCAATTCTTCCTCTGGAGGTAGATAGCATTCCCCATCACAAGTCTTTCAGGATTGCCCCAGATCAGTGTATTGCTGAGAGTAGCCAAGTTTTCACAGATAATCACCGTCCAATATTGCTGTTATTGTGTACCATGTTCTTGTGCTTCTGCTTATTTCGCTCTGCATCCGTTGCTGGGGATCTTTCCAGCTTTTTCTGAAATCATTCTGCTTATCATTACTTATAGCCCAATAGTATTCCATCCTCAAAGACCAAATATTTTTACAGGGATTTTCCAGATTGCAGGGGCTCTGTGCCCTTAAACCCCCTGATGTGGAAGGGAAACCTGTACATTCAATCGTTTAGGATTGACACAAAACCTGTCCTCATGACTAGGTTGGAAGTAGCAATTAACCCTCACGAAGAGAAGCAGAAAACTACAACCCGCTAGGTTAAAAGTCTTTCCCAGAGTCACATAGCTGATAAGATCTTCCTAACTCCAGGTCAAGGACTAGAGATAGAAATTCACTGTGCCACCTAGCTAGCTACTCCAAATAATTGGCACCAAAGCTAGAATTCTGGGCTTCAAAATACCTGAGTTCAAATCCTGCCTCAGTTAGTGGATAGAACTCATCTTCCTGAGTTCAGATCTGGCCTCAGACACTAGCTGTGTGACCCAGGCAAGTCATTTAACTCTTTGCCTCAGTTTCCTCATCTGTCAAATCAACTGGAGAAGGAAATGACAAGCCACTCCAATGTCTTTGTCAAGAAAACTCCAAACGGTCACGAAGAGTTGGACGTGACTGAATAATGAAAAAGTCGTTCTGTAGAGTCTGGAATAAACTGAATTTAGTAAGGGTCAAACAGCCCCATGTAGGAAGAGAAAACAAGCTGCAAATGCAGAATGTGCCCCAACAGGATCTGAGAGATACTGGACTATTGTTAAGAGAACATGATACTGGAACTTTTAGGAAGTAGGACAGGCAGAACTACAAGGTAACTCCACCCCCAATTATGTTGGGCACTGGATACACCCTTAGTGAAGTATTGAATCTGGCTATAGAAAAGTTGGAGACAGTTCTGGAAAGAAAAAGAAAACAGGGACTTGGTGGCTATAAGAAAAGAAAAAAAAACCAAACAGTTGACATATAATTGTATTGTAATTACTGTAATTTTTTTAATGTAGTAAGTGGCATATATTTATGACTGTCATAACTCAAAGGACAAAGAAAAGAATACCCTATTTTCTTTTAAGACGGAGAGTTTGTTTAAAGCTCTGATTCATTTTCTGAGGAGGAGAAAGCCTAAGAGAAACGCCTGCAGAAGTAGGGCGGGTAGAAAAGAAGAGCTAAGAAAAATGAAAGAAACCTTTGTCCCAGAATAGACTGCACCTAGTCTAGAAATGAAGGTAAGATCCATTTCACTTGGCAGGAGACATCGTACGTAGTGGACACTTAATATTTGAATTAATTCAAGCAATGGTTCTTAAAAGTGTTATCCCCGAGATCACTTCAGGGCGTCCTTGAGATCAAAACATTTCAGTTATCATACATTTTAATGAATGTTTTTCCAATATTTATTTATTTAAATATTATATGAAACAGCTAACCAGACACGTTAATTTCTAACACGATAAATGTCGCAAGAAAGAAACAAAATCTCTGATGATTTTTAAGAGTTTAAAGGGATTTTGAGACCCAGAAGTTTCTATGGAATAAAAGTGTGCTACAACAACAACAAAAAGACTTACTTCAACAAATATTTAAGTCCCACTGGTTAGAATTTTTAACCTGAGGCTTGTAAACGTAAAAAAAAATAGATGTTTTGATATCTATTTCAATAGAATTGGTTTTCTGTTTAATCTTGTATATTTTATCCATTTAAAATATGATTGCAAAGAGGGCATAGGCTTCAAACATAGACCAAAGAGGATCCATCAAGCAAAAAGGTTAAGAATCACTGGCCTACTGGGGGCATCATAATGTGCCTATACAGTACCAAGGATGTAGAAACTTGAAATGGTAACTTCTACTGATTACTGAGGCAGATAGATGGGGAAAGAAAATAGGTGTTTCCATAGCATCTACTTTGTGCCAGGCACTATGCTAAGTGCTTTACAGATATCCCATTTGATCCTCATAACAACACTGTGAAATGTCATTATTATCCCCATTTTAAAATTGAGGAAACTGAGGCAAATAATTTAAAAGGCTTTCTCAGAGTCACATAGCTAATAAGTGTTGGGGGTCACATTTAACCTCAGATCTTCCTAACTCCAGGTCAAGGACTAGAGATAGAAATCCACTGTGCCACTTAACTAGCCACTCCAAATAAATGGCACCGAAGCTAGAATTCTGGGCTTCAAAAGACCCAGGTTCAAATCCTGCCTCAGAAACTTGCAAGCTCTGTGACTTTGGATAAGTTACTTAACCCTTCTCAATCTCAATCTATAAAATGAGTTTAGACTTGACGTCGAAAGGTCCCTCTCCGGCAGCTAGATGGTGCCATGGATCAAGTGCCAGTCCTGAAATCGGTAAGACACAAGTTTTAAATCTGGCTTCAGATACTTATTAGCTCTGTGACCCTGTTTGCCTCTGTTTCCTCCTCTGTAACTTGAGCTGGAGAAGGAAATGACAAAACCACCACAGTTATCTGCCAAGAAAACCCCAAATGGGGCCATGGAGGGGCTGTCATGACTGAACAATAACAAGGTCCCTCAGCTCCCAGAGTTGTTGTAAGGATCAAATGAGATCATTTTAAAGCACTCAGGACAGGAGTTGGCACATATATAAATCATAAGCCTTATGATAAGTATTACAGTATCATGGGATCTTTATAAAGGAAGCCTGTGGTGGTCAGACCACATCTAGATCTGTATTTAGTTTGGGTGTGACTTTATAGGAAGGAACAGATCCGCCAAGGAATAGCCAGAGAAGCGTGACCAGGGGGATCAACGTCTTGGAGAAATCAGGAACGTTTAGCCTGGAGAAAAGAATTTAGAAAGGATGGAGAGTTGTCCCCATTTACTTGAAAGGATGTCACATGGAGAGAGGGAATGGAAAAGATGGTAGACACTGCAGAAGAAATGTAGGGTTAACAAAATAAGTAAAACATTTCCTAACAACTATATTACGACTATTAAGAAGTAGAATGGAGGCAGCTAGATGGCTCAGTGGATAGAGAGGCAAACCTGGAGACAGGAGGTCCCAGGTTCTCATGTGGCCTCAGGCACTTCCTTGCTGTGACCATGGGCAAGTCACTTAACCCCAATTGCCTGGCTCTTTAAACTGATATTTAGCATCAATTCTAAGAGAGAAGGTAAGAGGGTTTTTTGTGGTTGTTTTTAAGTAGAATGGGGTTGTCTTAGCAGGGAGGAGTGTGTGTGTCTATCTCTGCCCCACCCCATCCCACCGTGGTTTGCTGTAACTGGAGGACTTCCAAAAAAGGTATGATTGCCACTGTCCAATGATATTGTAGAGGGGAGTCAGATATAAGCTGAGGTCCCGTGCTGGCGATAAACAGGAACACTGAAAACTCAGACTCCCAGGTAAGTACATTGATTTGTATCGTGGCTACACCTCCCCTTGTCCTACCTGCCAGCAGCCAGCAATTAAATGTGCCCTTGTGCTTACATAAGGTCTCCTGTAGCTCCCTGGTTCCTAACCACTTCTCTAGTTGTCCTGCCCTGCAGCTCTGCCATCTTCCCCTATTGGCCCCAACTCTGGAGACACCACTGGATGCTTTGCTGCTAGGCTGATGCGTCCAGAGCCAGAATTATCATTCCCAGTACCTGTCATTGTCATTTGCTGCTGTGGCTCCTCAGGGTATGGGGATGAGAAGAGGAGTGCTATCAACACCCATTAGTGAGACCACAGGGTAAACGTGAGGGGCCAGCATCCCAATAGGCATTTCTCAACACATTTCAGATTTTTGTTGTTAGAAAGGCTTTATTCTAACAAGGCAGCTCTCTCTCTCTCTCTCTCTCTCTCTCTCTCTCTCTCTCTCTCTCTCTCTCTCTCTCTCTCTCTCTCTCTCTCTCTCTCTCTCTCTTCTCTCTCTCTCTCTCTCTCTCTCTCTCTCTCTCTCTCCTCTTCTCTTTCCTCTCTATTTCTGTCTGTATCTTTGTCTCTCTGTCTCTGTCTTTCTTCTTTCTCTCTGTCTCCATCTCACTCTCTGTCTCTGTCTTCTCTATTTCTCTTTGTCTCTCTGTCTCTGTCCTTCTTTCTCTCTGTCTCTCTATCTTTTTCTGTCTTCTCTCTCTGTGTCTCTGTCTGTCTCTGTCTTCTCTCTTCCCTCTCTCTGTTTCTCTGTCTCTGTCTCCCCACACACACACACACACACACTCCCCAGCTTGCTAGATTAAGGCAAATAAATTCCTTTTACCTCCCTCCCAGCCGAGACTGCAGGGTGTGAGTTGTGCTGAGCTTTTCTGGAGCTGGGGCATCACTTTTTCTTTTTTCCTTGTCAGTTCATTGTGATCTAAGCAGCTAATATTCATACCTTACAATTTGCCTTAAAGCTTAGATGAGCTTCAAGGAGGCACTTAATAATATTGGAGAGGGAGAAGCCGAGCAGGCATCTCTGCCCTATCTTTCTGCCATCCCAGCAAAAAAGCTTCTGTCCCATATATGTGCCTGCCAGGTAGGACCCTTAGTTAGCTTTTTCATTAGTTAATATATTCTTTACTTATCAACATCTGTCAATTCCAGCTTACGGTTTGGTTTTTCAAAATTGTAGACTGAAAGCATCTTGTTGTGGACTGAAATTCTATTAGGATTGTCTGTTTCATTTGGATTTGCCAGTGCTTTCTCACTAAGACTGCTAACACTAGGGTTAGTAACTAGGGTAGAATTTTACCAGAGAGGTAGAAGGTCAGGTTTAAAAAAAAAAAAAAACCCTTGCCTTCCACCTTAGAATCAATACTATGTATTGGTTCCAAAGCAGAAGAGTGGTAAAGGCTAGTCAATGGAGGTTAAGTGACTTGCCCAGGGTCACACAGCTAGGAAGTGTCTGAGGTCAGATTTGAACCCAGGACCTCCCGTCTCTAGACCTAGGACTCTCTTCACCTAGGTGCCCCTCACAGTCAGATTTTGAATAATCTGGCAGAAGCTCTCATCACACAGTGGGATTGGATGGCCTGAGAGATGTAAATCATGGATTTTAGTTGTTATCCCTCACAAGAATCTATAATAACAAGAAAATATAAATCAAATTATTTTCACCTGACAGTGATCATTTTAAACTGTAGTGTCTTTTCCCAAGTCTCCAACTCTGTTTTTTATCCCATGAGATCAAAAACCTTCTGCCATAATAGCCATTCAAAGTAATAGCTCTTTTTACTGCTTTCTTTTACTAGGACCACAACAAAATACATAAGGTTATAACAAAAGACAGTCCATCAGAGGGCAGCTGGGTGGCTCAGTGGATAGAGAGCCAGAACAAGAGATGGGAGATCCTTGGTTCAAATATGACCTCAGACACTTCCCAGCTGTTTTGGGCAAGTCACTTGACCCCCATTGCCTAGCCCTTACCACTCTTCTGCCTTGGAACCAATACACAGTATTGATTCTGATATGGAACGTAGGGGCTTGTTTGATTTTTTAAAGCCAGTTAATCAAACTATGTAGTGAAAATAAGTGATAAGAAAGCCACACACACACACCTCACAGGAGTACACACTCCCTTGGGTTCCCTAGATGTTAGATGGGTAAGGGACTCAAGTGATTGGCGCAAATTGATCAGCACACATGAAGGGACAGTTGGAGCCAGAGGAACGTGCATGATCAGGACAACTCCTGCATCTCAGCCACTGATGTTCTCTTGTGGTGGTGTCCCACTCTGCTCTACTTCGTGGCCTCACCTGAGGCACCACTCCCTTATGCTGGTCTTTAGATGGATTCTTTCAGGCTACCTGCACAAGCCCTGAGGTAATTTCTGGCTTTTGGGACTCTTCTATTGCCAAGTGGTGGGGCAGCCAAAAACTCAGTCAAAACTTTTATTGACAGAGTAAGACATTTGCTTTCATGTCCTTTCTACTCCTATTGGGTTCTATAGAGATCACAAAGACTGAATAAAAAAAACGAAAAGGTAATGGTGATCTCTACTCCCAGCAGCCCCATCTTTGCCCTCACTGCAAGAAGAAGACTGAGACCTCAGATCACAAGCTCCCTCTTATCCCATTCTCATATCTCAAAGAGTCTCCATGCATGGTCTTCAGCTATCTTCTCCTGCTCTCCAAAAGGAGCAAAATGGTGATCAACTCATGGATGTTCTGGAAGGGGAACCAGGTGATTGCGTGCCTATTGAAGACAGCATCAACACTTCTTGTTTCTCTCTCCAGAGCATCATTCAACAAACAAAGTTGTTGTTTTTTTTAATTTGTATTAAGTACAAGGCTTTGTAATAAGTAATGGGGATAGAAAAACTGTTGTTTCTTTAATAAAAAAGGACCTGCCCTCAAGGAGCTTCCAATCCACTGAGAAGGACATGACACACATGCCCAGATAAGTATAATACAAGATGTTGTGATGGGAGTAGGATGGCAAGATGATCTAGGAAAATTGGAAGAGCACTTTAGCTGGGGGGAAGTAGGAAAGGCTTTTCAGAGGAAATGGCACCTGAACTAGGTCAGAGAAAAAAGGTAAGTATTCTGAAGGGCAGTAAGGAGGAAGATATACATCCTGGGCACAGGAGATGACCTGCACAAATGCAAGGCATTGGGAGACATCGAGACTGGATCAGCCAACAACTTGTCGCCCAGTGTGACTGGAACATAAAGGGAAATCGTGTTTGGAGCTAGACTTTGAAGGGCTCTTAAGTACCAGGCAAAGGAGTTTCTCGAAGGATAGACAATAATAAACTGACAGAATTTAAACAGAAGTGTCATGGTCAATCCTCTTGTCTTAGGAACATCATCTTGCTGTCTGTCTCCATTGGATTGGAGATCAGAGAAGGGAGTCTCCAAACTATCACAGTAGCCCAGGTGAGAGGTGATGAAGATCTGAAGGAGAGGAAGACAGAGACTGGACATTTAAATGGAGAGGAGAGGACAGGAGGCTATATGCGAGCTATACTATAGAGATAGACTCCAAAGGACTTGGTGTCTTCTAGGATACTTGGAGGAAAGAAATGGAAAGAATCAGAGGCACTTATAATCCTGGGTTCGAGGAGGATAATGATGCCCCCTCATCTGATCAATGGATTTTATGGCTTTCTTAGCATCAGTCCTCCTCTTCCCCCTAAAAACTAAGCAGTCCTGCTTCCTATCACAATGTCAGCAGGAAGCCAAAATAGGGCTTAATGCTATTTACCTCAAGCCTAATAGAGTCGCTGCTATCTTGTCAGGATCAAATTTGGGGCCATTTGTTTCTAAGGGCTTGAGAGGGTAGCGTGTTTGAGAGTTGGACTCTGAAAGACTGGATTTCCCATTGATTCTTAGACAATAGCTTTGGGGCTCTCGGCGAGTCATTTGACCTCTTTCTGCCTCAGATTCCTCATCTGTAAAAGGGGGTAGTAATAGCACCTACCCCCACATACTGTGAGGATAAAATGAGGTAATCTTTATAAAGCATTTTAGTAAGCCTTAAAATGCAATTTAAATGCCAATTATCATTGTTGTTATTAAGAACAAGATAATAAAGTAAAAAGTATAAAATGCTAGTAGAGTTTGTGCCCTGTTTAGATAATGATGCACACTTATATAATGCTTTTAAGATTTCATTGCTTTTTTCCTTAAAACAAACCTGTGGATGCAGCTAGGTAGCACAGTAAATAGAGCACCAGGTCTAGAGTCAGGAGGACCTGGGTTCAAATCTGACCTCAGACACTTTCTAGATGTGTAACCTTGGGCAAATCCCTTAACCCCAGTTGCCTAATCCTTGCCACATTTCTGTCCTTGGATTGATACCAAAACAGAAGGTAAGGGTTTAAAAAAATTTTTAAACAAGCCCATGGAATAGCAAAGTAGTATTATTTCCCTGAAGAAAATGAGACAAAATAAAAACAACTTGCGCAGGATTACATAATTAGGATTTGAACCCAGATCTCCTGACTCCAAAGGCAACAACTCATCCCACTATGCCACCTTGTGGCAGTGTTTCAATTCAACAAACATTTATTAAATGCTCATTATGTGCCAGGTACTGTGTTCAACGCTGGGAATACAGAGACAAAAATGGGAATGGTCTCTTCCCTTGAAGAGGTTATGTTCTATTGGGAAGAAGCAACACAAACACATAAGTAACGCAAAATACATACAAAGTAATCTAGGAAATGCTAACAATTGGAGGGATCAGAAAAGGCCTCTTATAATAAAGAATGCCTGATCATGGTGAAACAGAGATTCTAAGAAGAAAAGAATCCAAGCATGTTTGAAGTTATCCTTAAAGATGGGCAGTTACAAATGCCAAGGGAGATCATTAGGGGCAGAGAGAATGGGATAAGCAGAGTCCCGAGATACAAAAGTCTGGGTGAATTTGGGGAGCAGAAAGTTGTCGAGTTTGGGATAGTGAAGAGGCAACCTCTGTTATCAGCAATCACAAAGGAAGCCCTAGCCAAAAGACTGACATTGGACCTTTATATTGGGAATGGAATAATTTGATTTTAATTGAAATTATTTTTCACTCAATGTAGAGTCTATTTTTACCCCACAGATTGAAACTTTTATCTTAGCATCACTAGAAAAAATTATGATCATGAAAAATTTTAGATGTGGAATAATCTTCACCTGACCGGTCATCTTATAAAGTTGAGCTTCCTTTGGATACCAAAGAGCTACTCAACTGTTGTAGCTCAGCAGATGTGCCCAGGTGTCACCCTTCCTCTAAAAAAAATACAAATAAAACTTTCATTTAACACTAAAAGCTTTCATCCTAATATCTTTCATAGCACAGCTCCTAGAAAGGGATCATATCCATGATGTAAAACTAACACAAATGGCGATATGGGTTCCATTAACTTAGAAAACTATGTATTAAAAGGATTTATAAACTATTCATTTATTTTGTTAAATGTTTACCAATTACACTTTAATCTGGTCTCACTGCATTGGAGTGTTTTCTGGCCTTTAGGGAGGCCTCCAAATTTCCCGTTTCTGTTAAATCAATCATCATCCTTCCAGCATCCCATGTTCACAACCCCCAACCCATCTTTGATTTGCCTTCACCGTATTCCCATCTCTTATCAGTAGCCAAGTCCTCCCATTTCTTAGCTCAGACTATTCCCCATGTCCACAGTGAATTCCTTCCTTACCTCTGACTTGGAATCCTGGTATCCTCTGGTCTATACTCCTAGCATCCATTTCCCAATCTCACCCTCACTTCTCAATCTCTTTCTATCTCACCACTTAACTGAAGCTGTATCTCCAAGGTTTCCCCAGTGGTTTCTTCATTGTTAAATTCAATGGCTTTTTCTTAGTACTCATCTTTCTAGACCTCTCTGCAATTTCTGACATGGTGCAGTACCTGAATCCATTTTTTACCCTTGACTTCTAGGATGCCACTCATCTGTTCTCTTCTTATGGTCCTTCTTAATTGTCTTTACTACGTATCCTCTTCCTGGCCATTATGTGAACTTTCCCCCGAGGCTTTGTCCTAGGACTTCTTTTCTATCCCTTTCCACACTTGAAAGTATGTTATTCTATGCAGATGATATCTAAACCTTTCTTCCTCATTGTAATGTCTCTCTTGAACTACATACTACCAATTGCCTGCTAGATATTTTCCCCTTACATGTCCCATAAGCATCTCAAACTCAATATGTCCAAAATGGAACTCATTCCATTCAAGCTATTAATGCTTAAAATTCCACTAAGACTTTGGGGTCACCCTGTACTTCTCCCCAAACCTAACCATCCTCCAAACTTCCCATTTCTGTTAAATCAACCACCATCATTCCAGCATCCCATGTTCACAACCCCAGGCCATTTTGATTTGCCTCTATTATATTCTCAGTCTCTATCAGTAGCCATGTCCTCTGTTCCTCCTCCATTCCTTAGATCCCCATGTCCCCAATGAGCTCCTTCCTTCTCTCTGACTCTTGGTGTCCTTGTATCTGCTTCAAGACTCAGCCCAGGTGCCATTTTTTATACTACGTCTTATTTTCATCTCCCAGTTGTATGTATTCTCCCTCCAGTTCTGAAATTATATTTTATATACTCATTCCATGACTTACCATCTCTGGGACTTAACAGTTTCACAATATGTAAAAATTATAGAATTGAATTAGATAAGCCCTAAGGCCACTTCCAACATTAGATAGATGAAGTCTGAACTGAGATATTTGGTACCATTTAGCTTTTGTGTTTTATTCATTGGCGTCTCCAATTCTACTCGACAAGTGTCATATGAAATGTCTACTGACACTAGGGATACAAAACCTTCAGGAGATCGCTTTCTGCTCATCCTCCCCAATCATTCAACAACGGCTACCTTGATAATGGCTGTATTTGAACAAACTGATACATTTATTATACTTATAAATAATACTTGGCCTTGGGTCATGATTTCTAGCTTCCTTTGTCCCAAATTTGACTAGTGATCACTTGAAGTAGGTAATCTAATTTAAACAAATTTATCAGACCAGGAATGGTATCCATCCCGCCCCTTGGTGATGGCAAAAGACAAGGTAATTATGACAGCATTACAGCCCTATGTTCAACCTTTTTCCTTAAAAACAGGGGAAGGGGACTAGTTCCCTCATTACACTGTGGACCTTAGAGGTACATGGGCCACCTGAATGGTTCTCTTTACATTTCTTTTGTGTTAGTGGCTAGTGGAAATAATGGGAGGTAGTTGGGTGACTCAATGGATAGAGGGCTGGCTCTGGAATCAGGAAGACCTGAGTTCAAATTTGGTTTGGCTTCACACGCTCATTAATTACGTGACCCTGGGAAAGTCACTTAACCTCTACCTTAATTCACTGGAGAATGAAATGGAAAGTCATTCCAGTGTCTTTGCCAAGAAAATCCCACATATAGCATTGGCATGCTGTGATCCACAGGGTCATGAAGAGTCAGACACAACTGAACAATAACTAAAATAATAGTCCATAGCGCTCCCTTTAAGCCATGGGATTGATCTGTTTAAAGGAAGAAGGGACCTGAACATTTCCCCCGTAAACTCTCTCAAAAACTCCCTGCTTCTTGGGCATACAACATGTAACAGAGTCCTTCCCATGAATTTTGCAGCTCTTCCTTCCATGTGGTAATTCATAGCATAAGTACTATTGAAATATTTCAACCCACAAGATTCCACAGTGGTTAGCTCATCTGCTCCCACCAGTTCCTATGCCTGTTTGTCCAGTGAGTCTATGCCCTGAGCCAGCACTTTGCCCTGTTTTTAAAGGAAAAGATCAAGCATGGGGCCATAGTTCCTTCATATTTACCTTCACCACAGTGTCGGATGGATACCATGCCTGGCTCTGCTAAATTCTTTCTTGGATTCTTTTCCCACCATCTTGATATCAGCATCGTTGAGCAATAGGGATAGAAAGGCTACAGCAGTTTCCAAACATCCCTAGCAAGGGCTATAGTTCCTCTGTCAATAAGAGCTGCCTTCTGCCCCCACGTAAAAGCAAGGAGAGCCAGAACCTCTGGGCTGATGTTTCTAGACTGACTGATTATGGCCGTGGAATTGATTATCCTTGAAGGTGTAAGGGGAGAGGGAGGCGATGCTGGGTGAAATTCTTTGGGTAACCATGAGCAGCGACCTCTCTGGATGAGCCTTGTTTTCTTAGTCTGTAACATTAAGTGCAGCTCTGTGGCCCAGTGGATAGAGTGCCAGACCTGGAGTCAGGAAGACTTATCTTCCTGAGTTCAAATCCAGCCTCAGACACTTACTACTAGCTGGGTGACCCTGGGCCAGTCACTTAACTTCAGTTCTTTCTCTGTTTAGTGAGAAGGAAGGAAATTACAAACCACTCCAGAATCTTTGTTAAGAAGTCCCCAACATGGATAACCCAGTGGAATTGCTTGTCGGCTCTGGGAGTGGGAAGGGAAAAGGGGAGGGAAAGAACATGAATCACGTAACCATGGAAAAATACTTTAAATATATATATACTATGTGTATATATATAATAAAATAAATAAAATACTATAAAATATATATTTTATACTATGTATAGGAAATATACATACTATACAATAATAAAATACTATTAAGAAGTATAGATCAAGAAAACCCCAAATGCAGTCATGAAGAGTCAGATGTGACTAAAATGACTGGACAACAAAATGATCTCTAAAGCCTAGGTGGCTGAACTATATATGATTATATATGATATAAGCCTTGTGCTTCAAGGGCCAGAAATCAACTTTCTGGGGAGGAGCTCTTTTATCTGGAACCAGCCCAGAGAACTGATACTTTTCAACCCCAAGGCTTTTACTACTTTCAAAACTTCCCTGATCATTGAACCTTAACTCTCGGCACTGAACCTCAGTCAGCTTGGCTTTTGGGGTTGAGATATATGTCAAAATAGAACCGTAATGACCTATCTATTACTGCCACCATATGAGTGATCTTTCACAGTTGTCCTTTCCATCTTTCCCTTCTCTTTTAGTGCATACATGGCAAACCAAAAGAGTACATTTCTAGAAATGTAGTAGTTGATTCAATTACTTGATGAACTTGAAGCATGGTGCCCTCCTTGTCTTCTTGGCAATTTAATAACAATCAATGGCCATATGTTATGGTATATAGAAAGCTGATATAACGGTCAAGAAGGCCTGGATTTCAGTCTCAGCTCTGACATATACTGGTTAGGTCATTCAGCCTCTCACTATTCTGGAGAGCCTTCCTTCCTTTCCTCTTCTCTTCCTTCCTTCCTTTCTTTTTCCCTTCCTTCTTCCCTTCCTTCCTTCCCTTTCTCCCTCTTTCCTTCCTCACTTCCTTTCCTCTTCTCTTCCTTCTTTTTTCCCTTCCTTCTTCCCTTCTTTCCTTCTTCCCCTCCTTCCTGCCTTCCTTCCTTCCTTTTCTCCCTCTCTCCTTCCTTACTTTCTTCCTTTCCTCTCTCTCCTTTCCTTTCTTTTTTTCCTCCTCTTTTCTTCCACCTTTGTCTTCTCTCTTAGAATTGATACTAAGGATTAGTTCCAAGGCAGAAGAGTAGAAAGGGTTAGGCAACTAGGGTTGAGTGACTTACTCAAAGCCAGGAAGCATCTGAGGTCAGATTTGAACCCAGGACCTCCAGACCTTATACTCTCTCCACTGAGTCACCTAGCTGCCCTTCAGTAAGCATTTATCATGCACCTACTATGTGCCATGCACTGTGTTAAGTGCTGAGGATACAGAGAAAGGCAAAAGGTGCTGCGACTTGCATTTGTAGAGGAAATTTCCTCATCCAGGAGTTCCCTATCCTAAAGAATTCATAAGGTCAGCTCCTAGTTGTATCCCAATGAAAAATGGCATGAATAAATGGGTAGTTGTTCTTGTGTACTACTCTGCAAGTGTAGAAGCATTATTCTGGGTTCGTATATTATATACTCCAAGCATCATCAAAAGTGTCTTCCCACAGTGCAAGATACTGATCAGTAATTTGGACTCTCCATAAAGTATCTTCATTCCAGCCCTCCCCGTGTCCGTTGTAACTATAGAATAGAGAAGGAGACGTGGTCATCGAGGTTCAGCTGCTCAGTGAAAGGGTCAGTGAGCATGTGCCATGCCTCGAGGCCACCAGAACCCTGAACTAAATGACCCCAGGTCGGAGATAGGGGACAGAAAGGAGACAAGATGGTGAACAAGGCAGAGAGATTCTCTTCACATCTGACTTGCCATTGCTGATACCCCAAGTCCCCAGGCAACAAGTCAGCTGTGGCAAGAAGCAACGAGACGTCTCTGCCAGGCATATGTTGGATGCCAAATGAAAAGCTCTGGCCATCGAGAATGTAGCCCCGAATCTGTCTCCTATACCATGAGGAGAGGAGTCCCAAATCCAGAATTCCTGAGTCTTCCTCTAAAGACTCGCCCAACTGGCACTCTAAGACCCTCACTTGGGGGCTCTACTATGTTTTCTACACTTATTAGCCTTCTTATTGGAGTAGCATTTAAGGGTTAAACAAACTAATCCATGTCTGCCACAGAACTTTGGGGTTCAGAGCAATCTGTGACTATCCCAGGGCTTCCTCGGTCTAGAAGTATCTTCAAGGGTAGCCACAGTAAAGATGTTAAATGTATTTTTTAAATTATGGTTATTATTCCTATTCTGAGTACAACAATAAGAGAGAGAGAGAAAATATATATAGTCTATTCTGTTTGGGGAGATAGTTCCATTATGCCAAGATCACATGATTTGGGCACAATGAAATATAGTAAGTACAGAGGAGAAGTAGGGTTTTGCCAGAAGGTTGAACGCCGAGAGCTAATTCTCATTAGGCAAATCCACATTAGACAAATGAATCTGCAGAACAACGGTAGAATGAATATTAGCTCTTAGGGGAAGGAAGGGGGTGGAAGGGAGCAAGCGTGGATCAAAAAATGTCAGAAAATGGTTATTTTAAATTGGACTGACATCATCTAGAGGAGAAAATTTTCAACTTTAATTTTTAAAAAACTGAAAGAAAGGGGGCAGCTGGGTAGCTCAGTGGATTGAGAACCAGGCCTAGAGACTGGAGGTCCTAGGTTCAAATCTGGCCTCAGACATTTCCCAGCTGTGTGACCCTGGGCAAGTCACTTGACCCCCATTGCCTAGCCCTTACCACTCTTCTGCCTTGGAGCCAATACACAGTATTGACTCCAAGACGGAAGGTAAGGGTTTAAAAAAAAACTGAAAGAATACTAGCTTCAGACTTAGTTTCAGTCCTTGGTTTAAATCCTACCTCGGATCAAAACTATCCACGTAATCTTGGGCAAGATACTTAGTCTCTGGGCTTCAGTTTTCTCATCTGAAAATGATGGGTTTGACTAAATGGCCTTCATGGTTTCTTCTACTCTAAATCTATGATCCTATTGGCCAATATTTTTCTAGCTGGAATTAGAGGGTCTCTAAGAACCGTGGAAAGATTGGTACCTTTTTACATATCTGCTTAATAGGGAAGCACCCTAAGTGCCAGGGAAAGCCCGGGTCTTACTTAGCTTAATGGTTCCCAATGATGTTAGGGGCTAGCCGCACCCCCTGCTGATTAAACATAGCTTTCCTCCCCCCCACTCTAGGTCGGAAGATGATAACTTAAAATCAATTGTCATTTTTCTTCTGGTTTTAAAACCAAATCTCCAAAGATCTTCAAAGGAGCAACTGAACTACAAAAAAAAATATTCCTGTTCCAGTTTGGTTTCCAAAGGGTTGGTAGATTTTCCACCCATTAAAATATTCTTTATAACTAAGAATGTAATTCTGCTGATCATATTTACTGCAGCAACATATTTAGTGTGTTTTTTCTTTTTGTTATTATTGATAACAGCTTCCCATTCACCTTGTTCCTAATTTGTATCCAAATTATGATCTTTATGAACATAATCACATATATCAAGAAGTTTCTTCTATAAGAATTTGCTTTATATCATTTTGAAGCCAGCTAGGTGACTCTGTGAGTTGAGAGTCAGATTTAAAGACAGGAGGTCAAAGGATCAAATCTGACCTCAGATACTTCCTAACTGTGTGACCCTGGGCAAGTCACCTAACCCCAATTGCCTAGGCCTTACTGCTCTTCTGCCTTGGAACAGATACTTAGTATCGACTCTAAGACAGAAGGTTAGAGTGGTTGTTGTTTTTTTTTTAACTGCTTAGCATAATCTTCTAGTCTTTTGATATCAGTGCCATCCCCATATTCAATGAGGGAAGGTGGAACAGGAAGAAAATAAGTATTTCTTCCCTACTATATCTACAAATATTATCTCATTTGATCCTCACAGACTTGTGAAGGTGCTTTCCCAAATCCTCTTAATTCTAGTGTCTTCCCTTTCCTAATTATTTCTTCTTTATCCTGGTCATAGCCCATTTGTATGTGATTATTGCTTGTGTTCTTCCCCCAGTTTTTTAGTTTCTTGAAGTCAGGGACTGTCTTTTGTGTTTCTAGTGCTTAGAACAGTGCCTGGCACATGGTTTGTTGTGGTTCAGTTGTTTTTTGGTTCTATCTGACTCTTTGTGACCCCATTTGGGGTTTTCTTGTCAAAGGTTTGGGAGTAGTCTGCCATTTTCTTCTCCAGCTCATTTTCCAAATTTAGAAACTGAGGTATACAAGGTTAAGTGTTTTCCCCAGGATCACACAGCTAATAAGTGTCTGAGTCCAGATTTGAACTAGGGAAGATGAGTCTTCCTGACTGTAGGACTGGGACTCTATGCCATCTAGCTTCCTCTGGAACATGGTATAAATTCTTATTGACCATTGCTATTATTATTCCCATTTTTCAGATGAGTAAACTGAAGCATATAAAAGTTAAGTGATTTCCCCAGGGTCACACTACTAATAAGAATCTGAGGAAACATTTCCACTCAGGTCTTCTATCACTGTGCCACCTAGCTCCTTAAAAAGGATCCTAGGGAGCAGCTGGGTAGCTCAGTGGATTGAGAGCCAGGCCTAGAGATGGGAGGTCCTGGGTTCAAATCTGGCCTCAGATACTTCCCAGCTGTGTGACCCTGGGCAAATCACTTGACCCCCATTGCCTAGCCCTTACCACTCTTCTACTTTGAAACCAAGACTCAATATTGATTCCAAGACGTAAGGTAAGAGTTTTATAAATAAATTATAGCTCCAATTCCAGAGAAGGATGTTTCAGTTCAATATTCACAGACTCTTCTTTTAATTAGAGCTGTCACAAAGTGGGCTGGGCTGCTCACTGCAGGTGAATCCTGGATGACTGCATTTTGGCAATATTGTTATAAAATGTATTATTTTGGCAGGCATTAGACAAGTTGACTGACCTCTGAAGTTCCTTCTCGTTTGTTCCTCTAATATCTGAATCTATGATTCATTCTGTAAAAATCTAAGCAAACTTCCTGTCTCGCTATCATTTGTTGCATCTTAGTTTCCAAGCTTTTCCATATGCATGAATAGGTTTGTTCTTATTCTAACAGGGGTCAAACTTATCAGGGGTACTTAGTGTTCCTGTAGTTACCCCCATACTTCAAAAGAGCCAATTTCCATTGTGCTTGCCATCCCTTGGACACTGGGCATTTTTCCAATGTTCCAGATATATTTTAAAGGTGTGCGTGTGTGTGTGTGTGTGTGTGTGTGTGTGTGTGTGTGTGTGTGTGTGTGATTTGAATACCTACAGAAGACTCTATTGGCCAAAGAGGGCAAGGGACCATAATGTGGCTAAGCATTTGCTTTCCTAGGAAGAGAGCCTGGTTAGAGCCCAGTAAATGGTCTTCATTCCAACATCCCAAGTATAAGCTGGGAGTATGTCACTACTTTTCTTTGCTGAAAGGATTCCCAGTGCCGCATACAGATGGCCAATAGAATAGTAAAAATCCTACCTTGAGCTGGATATCACTTTTGGTCTTGCTTGTTTAGATTAGATCCTACCTTGAGCTAGATATCACAGGCCAGAACCATTTGGTCTTGCCTGTAAATTGTGTTCAAACTAGCATCTCCAGTGTGAGGGTTTGCTGAGCCCTTTTTTCACGGCTACTCATCTGCTTTTAGTGTCCAACCATCACCCAACTCTCACCCATGAGTCCAAGAAACTACAGCCACACCACAGTAAAACTGCCTTGGCAGATGGACTAAATAAACCAGGTTGAGAATAACTAACGGGTCTCCAACCCATTGGTGAGTCAGGGGGATATCTACCGTAAGCACAGACTTCCCCCAGCAAAATAGGCAGATTAGAACAATTTGTTCCAATGGCCACGAAGGTGACAAAAACAGGCACTGTGGCACACTTAGAGCAAAGCTGCCAAGGTCCTCCACTGCATGCTGGGCCGTCGCCAGTCATCATGACTTTTGTCTTGCCAATGGATTTCTATGATTCTGAAAAAGAGAGCAAGGCTGATGGCTTTGTGCAACTCTGTCTCACTTAAATTTAATTTACTCACGAGTCAGTCCATTACCCTGTAATGCCATTGGCCTTCTTGGAAGTGAAAGTTGAACAAATAATGTCTTACATTGTTGTCACGCTTCAGAGTTTCCAAAACACTTTCCTAATGTCTGAGAGTACAAGCCCTTAGAGGGCAGGGAATGTTTGATTTTTCATCTTTGTTTCTGCAGTCTCTAGCATGAAATTTTACACGTCAAATAATACATTTCTGCTGAACTGAAGGCCTTATCATTCCCATTTTACAGTGAAGAAAGTAAGGTACAAAGAACTTCTAACTTGCCCAGAATCATAGCTGTTCTGTCTCCCAAATGACAAAAAATAAAAATTGCTAGTGCAATGCTAGCAAAAGCACCCATTTCTAAATCTCTTTTCCCTTTACAGAGGACTTTTCCTCTCCATAGCCAGATGAGGTAGAAGGGGCAAATATCATTCTCCGCATTTTGCAGATAGATAAGGCAAAGATCAAAGTGCTAGACAATAAGTAATAGGGACTTGGAGGTAGCTAAGAGCACCAGGCCTGGAATCAGGGAGACCTCAGTTCAAATCTGGCCTCAGATACTTCCTAGCTGTGTGATCCTGGACAAGTCATTTAATCCTGTTTGTCTAACCTTTTCTAATCCCTCTTAAAGTTATTACTAAGACAGAAAGTAAGGGCTTCAAAAAGATAGCAAAAAATAAACAAATAATAAGAACAGAATCTGAACCCAGGCACCCTGACCCCAAAGTCAATAAGAATTTTTTCTTTTTTTTTAACTTAATTTTAAACACGTACTCTCTTTCTTAGTAACAAATTTAAGACAGAAGGACAAGGGCTAGGCAAATGGGATCAGTTCACACAGTGAGGGGAAAGTGTCTGAGGTCAGATTTGAACTCAGGTTCTCCTGACTCCAGGCATGGTGCTCTAGCCACTGGGCCACCTAGCTGTCCCAAGTATTCTTTCTACCACATGATTGCTACAAGGTTCAATAAATAAACAGGATTGGAAGCCAGGCATTTTTAACTTCACATCAGTATTTTTGCCTTATACCAGGTTCCCTAGGCCATTAAGAAATCAAGGAAGTACATTAGACACATCTTTGTTTGGGGGGAGCCTTCTAAATTCAAATAATAACAACTCATCTTTGTGTAATAAATAAATAAATAACAATAGCTAAATCTCCGAGAATAAAAGTGCCTGGCCCTGGGTTGTATGGCTCGGAAGTAGTCGAAATGGACTTGGATGTCAATCTTTTCACTTTCTGACCAGTGCTCAAAGATTCGCTGTTTTCTTGAACCTTCCTATATATTTGCCTGTTTAGTTGCCATTTTCTTGGCCAGTCAAGCAATCCCTTGTAAAACTCTTATTAGCACCCTTAATGCAGCTTTCTAACTGGCTGAATAGACAAGTCTAAAGGGATGATTCGTTCTATTCTTCCTTTAGGTGCTCTTTTTATGTTTCCTCTCTATTTCCATTTTCTGCCAAAGGAACGTAATGTGATAAGATCATAAGGGCTAATCCTTGTCTATCTGAAGGAAATAAATTCTGATTCCCAAAAGAGAAATCAGTAGAGCTTCTCTCTAGAGTGCTGTCATCAACAGGAACGCGCTTCCTCTCCCCGGCTCACCTGAAACCTGGGGTGCTGCGAGCTGCTTCTCTGTGGTGATCATAGAGGGCAATCCAGAATCAACAGAAGATTGTAAGTGTGCAGGATCACTGGAGAGGGGATTAGGAGCCCCCTGTATCTGGAAGTTAGAAGAATGTTCTTTACATTAGCCCCAGCTCACATCCTTCCCCCCCTTCAGTCCCTGTGTCCCCCAGGAACACCATCACTCTCATACCTTTCTTCTGGGCTCCACACCTAAGCCATCATGGCTACATGGTGTAGAGGAACCTAGCTGGTGCAGTGGATAGAGCACCAGGCATGGACTTGGAAGACTGGAGTTCAGTTCTGACCTCAGATACTTATACTAGTTTTGTAACCCTGGGCAAATCACTTAAACTGTTTGTCCCAATTTCCACATCTGTAAAATGGGGATAATATTAATACTTCCCAGAGTTGTTGAGAGGATCATATAAGCACATAGCATAATGCTTGACACATAGTAGGGGCCAAATGTTATTCTTTTTAGATAGTCTCAGACTTAGAGTCACAGAAAGACCTGTGTTCTAATCCTGCTACTAAGTAGGTTGTGACCTTGGGCAAGTCACTTAACTTTTCTATGCCTTAGTTTTCCCATCTATAAAATGAGTGGCTTGGACTTAGCGGCCTCTAAGAGCTCTTCCAAATATGATCCTATGCATCTTAAAGCATTACATGATTCTTAATTATTATTACTATTATCCCATAAATGAAAGGAATTAAAACTGGGAGATTGCCTGCCATAGCAAAGGGAAAGGGTCAGTCGATTGCTTCTGGTCTCCACCCTTCAGAGTGCAGTGATGACAGAGCACCGAGTCAATGTGGATCACTGGTGCCAGCTTTTGTGGGTGATCACTGCAAGTGATAAGAAGCTGAGGGTGTAGGTGATAGGTGGAGCACATAGATGTCTGTCCAGAAATCTGAGTCAGTAAATAACTAGTAGTAAAATTTAGGTAACTAGATGGCACAGTGGATAGACCACTGGCTTGGAGTCAGGAAGACTTGAGTTCTAATCTGGCCTAAGACAGTTATTAGCTATGTGACCCTGGACAAGTCATTTCATTGTTTATGCCTCCTTTTCCTTGTCTGTAAAGTGAACTGGAGAAGGAAGTGGCAAACAGACTGTAGTATCTTTGCCAAGAAAACCTTACATAGAGACTCAAAGAGTCAGACACAACGGAAATGACTAAACAACAACAGAGAGGTTGAACTGGAGCTCAGAACCAGTGTCAGGACAATGTTCTCATCCCAAGTTGGTGGATGGATAAGTCACGCCAGAAAAGATTCCTCCTATGCAGCAAGCATTCAGTCCCCGATGTGAGTTCCCAGATACACAGTCTCTTTCATAGTCCTGATTCTCCAAAGCTCAGGATGTGTGAAAGGGCAGACCCTCCTCAGAACTGACCCTCCCTCCATAACTAGCACTTTCTGGCAGTCAGGGATGGGGAAGGCATCAGGGAAGCTGATGGAAGGGAGAGGGGAAGGGGCCAGGTGGAGGGAGACATCAATTCCCATTTCTTATTTTAACAACTTATTCCTGCTTATGGGACTGAGCTCAGTCAGCAAATGCTCTTCTCTTCTCTCTTCTCTTCTCTTCTCTTCTCTTCTCTTCTCCTCTCTTCTCTTCTCTTCTCTTCTCTTCTCTTCTCTTCTCTTCTCTTCTCTTCTCTTCTCTTCTCTTCTCTGGTGATTTTTGTTGTTGTTTTATGGTTTTGTTATTCTGTCATTTCAGTCATGTCTAACTCTTTGTGACCTCATTTGGGGTATTCTTGGCAAAGATACTGGAGTAGTTTGCCATTTCCTTCTCTGGGTCATTTTCTTTTTTTTTCTTTTTCTTTTTTTAAAATTTAAGTTAATTTATTTAGTCAATTTAGAACATTATTCCTTGGTTACAATAATCACATTATTTCCCTCCCTCCCCTCCACCTACCCTTCCTGCAGCCAATGCCCAATTTCATTGGTTATTACATGTGTCCTTGATCAGAACCTATTTCCATGTTTTTGATTTTGAACTAGGATATTCATTTAGGGTCTACATCCCCACCCATATCCCTTCGATCCATATATTCAAGTAGTTGTTTTCTTCTGTTTCTACTCCCACAGTTTTTCCTCTAAATGTGGATAGTGGTTTTTCTCATAGATTGCTCCAAGATGTTCAGATCATTTCATTGCCACTAATGGAGAAGTTCATTACATTCAATTGTACCACGGTGTAATTGGTCTCTGTGTACAATGTTCTCCTGGTTCTGTTCCTTTTGCTCTGCATCAATTCCTGGAGGTTGTTCCAGTTCCCATGGAATTCCTCCTCTTTATTATTCCTTTGAGCACAATAGTATTCCATCACCAACATATGCCACAATGTATTCAGCCATTTCCCAATTGATGGGCATCCCCTCATTTTCCAATTTTTTGCCACCACAAAGACCGCAGCTATGAATATTTTTGTACAAGTCTTTTTCGTTATTATCTCTTTGGGGTACAAACCCAGCAGTGCCATGGCTGGATCAAAGGGCAGACAGTCTTTTAGCTCCTTTTGGGCATAGTTCCAAATTGCCCTCCAGAATGGTTGGATCAATTCACAACTCCACCAGCAATGCATTAGTGTCCCAACTTTGCCACATTGCCTCCAGCATTCATTACTTTATTTTGCTGTCATGTCAGTCAATCTGCTAGGTATGAGGTGATACCTCAAAGTTGTTTTGATTTGCATCTCTCTGATTATAAGAGATTTAGAGCACTTTTTCATGTGCTTATTAAGAGTTTTGATTTCTTTATCTGAAAATTGCCTATTCATGTCCCTTGCCCATTTATCAATTGGAGAATGGCTTGATTTTTTGTACAATTTAGCTCTTTACAAATTTGAGTAATTAGACCTTTGTCAGAGGTTTTTGTTATGAAGATTGTTTCCCAATTGGTTATTTCCCTTCTAATCTTGGTTGCATTGGTTTTGTTTGTAAAAAACCTTTTTAATTTGATATAATAAAAATTATTGATTTTACATTTTGTGATTTTTTTTCCTAGCTCTTGCTTGGTTTTAAAGTCTTTCCTTTCTCAAAGATCTGACAAGTATACTATTCTGTGTTCACCTAATTTGCTTATAGTTTCCTTCTTTATATTCAGGTCATTCACCCATCCTGAGTTTATTTTGGTGTAGGGTATGAGATGTTGATCCAAACCTAATCTCTCCCATACTGTCTTCCAATTTTCCCAGCAGTTTTTATCAAATAGTGGATTTTGGTCCCAAAAGCTGGAATCTTTGGGCTTATCATAGAGTGTTTTCCTCAGGTCACTTACCCCAAGTCTATTCCACTGGTTCTCCTCTCTGTATCTTAGCCAGTAATAAATTGTTTTGATAACTACTGCTTTATAATATAGTTTGAGGTCTGGGACTTCAAGTCCTCCTTCCTTTGCTTTTTTTTTTTCATGATTTCCCTGGATATCCTTGATCTTTTGTTCTTCCAAATGAACTTTGTTATGGTTTTTTTCTAATTCAGTAAAAAAGTTTTTTGGTGGTTCAATGGGTATGGCACTAAATAAGTAAATTAATTTGGACAGGATTATCATTTTTATTATGTTAGCTCATCCCACCCATGAGCAATCAATGTTTTTCCAGTTGTTTAGATCTAATTTTGAATGTGTGGAGAGTGTTTTGTAGTTGTGTTTGTATAGTTCCTGTGTTTGTCTCAGCAGATAGATTCCTAAGTATTTTATATTGTCTAGGGTGATTTTAAATGGAATTTCTCTTTCTAATTCTTGCTGCTGTATTATGTTGGAGATATATAGAAATGCTGATGACTTATGCAGGTTTATTTTGTATCCTGCAGCTTTGCTAAAGTTGTTGATTATTTCAACTAGCTTTTTGGTTGATTCTCTAGGATTCTTTAAGTAAATCATCATATCATCTGCAAAGAATGATAGCTTGGTCTCCTCATTGTCAATTTTAATACCTTCAATTTCTTTTTCTTCTCTAATTGTTACAGCTAATGTTTTTAGTACAATGTTAAATAATAGAGGTGATAATGGGCATCCTTGTTTCACTCCTGATCTTATTGGGAAGGCTTCTAGTTTATCCCCATTGCAGATGATGTTTGTTGATGGTTTTAGATATATACTGTTTATTATTTTTAGGAAAGGCTCTTCTATTCCTATGCTTTCTAGTGTTTTCAATAGGAATGGGTGTTGTATTTTGTCACAGGCTTTTTCTGTATCTATTGTGATAATCATGTGATTTATGTCAGTTTGCTTGTTAATGTGGTCAATTATGTGGATGGTTGTCCTAATATTGGACCATCCTTGCATTCCTGATATGAATCTTACCTGGACATAGTGAATAACCCTTATGATGACTTACTAGAGTCTTTTGGATAGTATCCTATTTAAGATTTTTGCATCTATATTCACTAAGGAGATTGGTCTGTAATTTTCTCTCTTTTTTTGACCTGCCTGGTTTTGGGATCAGTACCATATTTCTGTTGTAAAATGAATTTGGTAGAACTCCTTCTTTGCTTATTCTGTCAAATAGTTTGTATGATATTGGGATTAGTTGTTCTTTGAATGTTTGATAGAATTCATTTGTGAATCCATCTGGTCCTAGGGATTTTTTCTTAGGGAGACCATTGATAGCTTGTTCAATTTCTTTTTCTGATATGGGGTTGTTTAGGTAGCCTATTTCTTCCTCTGTTATTCTAGGCAATTTATATTTTTGTAAATATTCATCCATATCACCTACATTGCCATATTTGTTGCCATGTAGTTGGGCATAATAGTTTTTAATGATTGCCTTAATTTCCTCTTCATTAGAGGTAAGGTCTCCCTTTTCATCTTGGATACTGTTAATTTGGTTTTCTTCTTTCCTTTTTTTAAATTAGATTGACCAGTACTTTGTCTATTTTATTTGTTTTTTCAAAGTACCAGCTTCTAGTCTTATTTATTAAATCAATAGTTCTTTGAATTTCAATTTTGTTAATTTCTCCTTTGATTTTTTTGGATCTCTAATTTAGTCTTCATCTGACGATTTTTAATTTGTTCGCTTTCTAGTTTTTTAATTTGCATGCCCAGTTCATTGACCTCTGTTCTCTCTAGTTTGTTAATATATGAACTCAAGGATATAAATTTCCCCCGAGTACTGCTTTGGTTGCATCCCATAGATTTTGAAAGGATGTCTCATCATTGTAATTTTCTTCAAAGAAATTATTCAGTTTCCAGGATTTGTTCTTTAACTAACTGGTTTTGGAAAATTGTATTGTTTAATTTCCAATTAATTTTTTATTTACCTCTCCATGTACCCTTACTAGTTATTATTTTCATTGCATTGTGATCTGAGAAGGATGCATTTATTATTTCTGCTCTTTTGCACTTGTTTGCAATGTTTTTATGCCCTAATACATGGCCAATTTTTGTGAATGTACCATGTGCTGCTGAAAAGGTATATTCCTTTTTGTCTGTATTTCTTTTTCTCCACATATCTACTAACTCTAATTTTTCTAAGATTTCATTCACGTCTCTTACCTCTTTTTTCTTTCTTTCTTTCTTTTTTTTTGCTTTGAGTTATCTAATTCTGATAGAGGGAGGTTCAGGTCTCCCAATAGTTTAGTTTTTCTATCTATTTCATCCTTGAGCTCCACTAGTTTCTCCTTTAGAAATTTGGGTGCTATGCCATTTGGTACATACATGCTGAGTACTGATATTTCCTCCTTGTCTATACTGCCTTTTATCAGGATGTAATTACCTTCCCTATCCCTTTTAATCACATCTATTTTTACTTTGGCTTTGTCAGATATCATAATTGTGACTCCTGCCTTCTTTTTATCAGTTGACACCCAATAGATTTGGCTCCATCCTCTTACTTTGACCCTATTCCTCCTGGAATGGGGGAACAATATGGCGGGTCTCCGCTGCTGCAACTAGACTGCCCGCTCTTCACTCCTTCTCTAGCTCCTTCCTCACAACCTGTGTTGTACGCTCTGAGCCTGGCACAGCTTTGTCCACAAGGTACTCCTTCCAGACCATTGCCTTTGCCTGCCCAGAGGTTCCAGCTGCCGCTAGAGGCTTAGCACTCTAGGTGGGGTATGCGATGCATGTGTGTGTGTGTGTGTGTGTGTGTGTGTGTGTGTGTGTCCTGGGACCTTCCTTCTGCTTTTCCCTTAAACCTGAGTGTTCTTGAATTCTAGCTTTTGGGGGGCATACCTTTGGATTGAGTCCAGCAGGAGGATTCCTTTCCTCTGTCTTGTTGTTAGGTTTGATTTTCAGTCCCCTAGGAGCATTTAGTTTGTAATTGGTAAGGAAGGGTTTTCAGACGTCTGAACTTTTGCTGCCTCTATGCCGCCATCTTGACTCTGCCTCCTGGTGACTTTTTTTAAAACCTTCATCTTCTGTCTTAGAAGCAATACCAAGTATTTGTTTGAAGTCAGAAGAATGGTGAAGTCTAGACATTTAGAGTTAAGTGACATGCTCATGGTCACACAGCTATGGAGTGTCTGAGGCCAGATTTGAACCCAGGATCTCCCATTTCCAGACCTGGTTCTCTACCCATTTAGCCACCTACCTGCCCATCATCAAGTGGCTGACAGTGTCATCAGACCCTCTGAATTTCACTGCTCTGGGAGAAAAATATAAACTAGCAATGACTCTATGGAATTCTACTGCCCCTTCTAGCCTACAGCTTGGGATCTGTAATTAAATATGAGACATCAATAAACATATTCACATCATAAACAAGCATTTCTTACACTCTTACTAATTGCCAGAAATTGCTCTAAGTTCTCTTCCAAGCAAATTTTCATCATAACAGCCAATAAATATTTATTAATTGGCAACCATCTGCCAGGCTCTGTGATAAATGCTAGGTTTACAAAAAGAGGCAAAAGATAGTCCCTGCCAGAAAGAAACTCACCTCTAAAAATTTTACTTTGAGGGAGGGTAGGTCCACAATTTCATCTGTATATAAAACTCCCAGAGAGGAAATGTTTTGGCATTATAGGTTTGAAGGCAACACAAGAATGGTCAAATGACTTGCATAGGATCACCCAGACCATATATATGTGTCAAAGGCAAGACTTAAGTACATATTCGCCTGGCTTTTCCCAGTCTGGCCTTCTATACACTTTTATCAGGCAGCATTTCACATTTTTCCATACTTGCTAATATTTCACTCATTAGAGATTCATTTAGTTTTAACAAGTATCTTAGCAAGTCTTTTAAAATGCTGATGTCCCTGCCGGAATTAAAGTGGCTATAAGCAATTCACAGTTTAGCATAAATTAATTTGAATGAATTGCTTCCTTCCTAAAGCCTAATTTTGAGATAATAGAAGATTTTATGAGGGTGGAAATGTAATGAGGACAGATTTTTGGGAAAAGAGAAGTTCTAGGTGGAATATGATTATGAGAGGCGAGGGAGAGAGAGAAAGGAATGTTTAGACACTTCACACTTTATAGGATTGAAGAGAAGAGGTGCTGGGAGAAATGAAGCAAGAGAGGCACAAAAAGAAAAAAAGCAGGAAGAGTTCTGGAGGCAGAGTCAAGATGGTGGCATAGAAGCAGCAAAAGTTCAGACTTCTGAAAACCCTTCTTTACAGATCACAAACTGAATGCTCCTAGGGGACTGAATATCAAACCTAACAACAAGACAGAGCCAGGGAACCCTCCTGCTGGACTAAATCCAAAAGGTATGCCCCCCAAAAGCCGGAATTCAAGAACACTCGGGTTTAAGGGGAAGGCAGAAGAAAGGTCCCAGGACTCCTCCCAGCCCCTACCTAGAGCCTTAAGCCTCCAGCGGCAGTGGGAACCTCTGAGCAGGCAAAGGTGCATGTCTGGAGGGTGTACATTGGGGGCAGGGCTGTGCCAGGCTCAGCATTGAACACAGGTGGTGGGGAAGGAGCTAGAGAGGGAGCGCAGAGCAGGCAGCCTGGGCAGAGCAGAGGGGACCCTCCATATTGCTCCAGCCTTCCAGGAGGTTTTGGCTTCAGAGCACATCCAGCTCTACCCAGCTGAACTTAATCCCATCAAAAGTCTTCAGAACTCAGGGAAGCCCAGGCTCCACACCCCTCCCCCATCATCTGCTGGATTTTAATTCAATCAAAAGCCTCCAGAGGACGGGGAAACTCAAACTCCCAACAACCCTCCCCCAGAGACTTGCACCTCTTCTGTCAAAGCTCTAAGAGGGGAGACTGACAGAAGCCCCCAAAACAAAAAAAATGAGAGGAGCAAGAGCACAGACAAATACGGGGAGCAAAGAAGGAGTGAATATGAGCAAACAACAGAAAAAGAAGAAAGAAATTACAATGGATAGCTTCTATACAGCAAATGGAACAGAGGGGGAGGGATCAGCAAACAATAATTCATAAATCCCAGAGAATTGGATACAGGGTGTGGAAAAACTCAAAATTCAATTCAAAACACAGTTAAGAGAGGCTGAAGACAACTTTAACAGCAAGATAAGTCATCTGGAAACAGAAAACAGTGTCTTGAAAGCCAAAATTAATCAGTTGGAAAATGAGGCAAAGGAGATGAAAGATGAAGCAAAGAAGATGAAAGATGAGGCAAGGGAGATGAAAGATGAGGTAAAGAGGATGAAAGATGACCTCCATAGAAAATCAGACCAGAAAGAGAAGGTTGACCAAAAAGCCAGGGATTAAATCCAGTTTTTAAGAACCAGAATACAACAACTAGAATTAAGTGAACTCACAAGGCAGCAGGACACTATAAAACAAAACCAAAAGAATGAAAAAGTTGAGAAAAATGTGAAGCATCTCATTAAAAAAACAGAGGATTTAGAAATTCGTTTGAGGAGAGACAATTTAAGAATCTTTGGTCTACCAGAAGACCATGACAAAAGAAGAAGCCTGGACACAATACTCCAAGAAAGTATTCAAGAAAACTGCCCCGATATTCTAGAAGAAGAGGGAAAAGTGGAGATTGAAAGAATCCACAGATCACCTCCTATACTTAATTCCCAACTGACAACACCCAGAAATGTTATAGCCAAATTTAAGAACTATCAGACCAAAGAAAAGATATTACAAGCTGCCAAGAATAAGTCATTCAGATACCATGGAACCACAGTATGGATAATGCAGGATTTGGCTGCATCCACATTGAAGGACCGAAAAGCATGGAATATGATATTCTAGAAAGCAAGGGAACTAGGTCTACAATGAAGAGTCAACTACCCAGCAAAACTGACTATATTCCTATAGGGAAAAGTATGGTCATTCAACCAAATAGAAGAATTCCAAGAATTTGCAAAGAAAAGACCAGACCTGAACAGAAAGTTTGACTTCTAAGCACAGAACTCAAGAGAATCATCAAAAGGCAATTAAAAGAGAGGGGAAAAAAGAAAAACAAAAAACAAAAAAAAATTTTAAGAGACTCAATAAGGTAAAATGATATGTATCCCTGTAAGAAAAGAGGTCATTGGTAACTCTTAAAAACTGTGGTTATCACCTGGGCAGCTAGAAGAATTACACTTAAAGGGAACAGTGACAAACTGTATAGGATGAAAGGACAAGACATAAATAGCATATAGATATATGCATGCATAAATACATATAGGTGTGTGTATATATATGTATATATATACAACTAGAGCTAAAAAAGAGGTTAATACTAAAAGAAATGGAAAAAGAAACAAATGGGGGTAAATTTATGTGTCACAAAGAAGCTCATGGTGGGAGAGGGGAGAACATCAATACACTGGAAGGGTAAAGAGGTTGGAGATACGAAATACTTACAACAATACTTACAACTCTTATGTGCTTTGAAATTGACCCAAAGAGGAAATAACAATCCAATCCATTGGGGCAGAGAATAGATCTGCACCTTATAGGGTAGTAGAAGGGTAATAAACGGACTGGTGGGGAGGAAAGCAGTACAAGGGAGGGTGGGGGTGGGGGTAATTTTAGAAAGACTACAGGGCAAATAAGGAGGGAATAAGAAGGGAGGGGGTAGAAAGGGAAGTAAAATAAGGGTGGGGACTAGGGAGACTGATTAAAAACAAACATTGGTGTAGAAGGAAATAGTGAAAGAAGAAAAGGCAGGATCAGGAGTAGAAATCAAAATGCTGGGAAATACACAGCTAGTAATCATAACTCTGAATGTGAATGGAATGAACTCACCCATAAAATGCAAGCAAATAGCAGAGTGGATTAGAATCCAAAACTCTACCATATGCTGTCTACAAGAAACACACATGAGGAAGGTAGATACGCATAGGGTGAAAGTAAGAGGATGGAGCCAAATCTATTGGGCATCAACTGATAAAAAGAAGACAGGCATCACAATCATGATATCTGACAAAGCCAAAGTAAAAATAGATGTGATTAAAAGGGATAGGGAAGGTAATTACATCCTGATAAAAGGCAGTATAGACAATGAGGAAATATCAGTACTCACCATGTATGCACCAAATGGCATAGCATCCAAATTTCTAAAGGAGAAACTAGTGGAGCCCAAGGATGAAATAGATAGAAAAACTAAACTAGTGAGAGACCTGAACCTTCCTCTATCTGAACTATATGAATCAAACCAACAAATAAATAAGGAAGCGGTAAGAGAAGTGAATGAAATCTTAGAAAAATTAGAGTTAGTAGACATGTGGAGAAAAATAAATATTGACAAAAAGGAATACACCTTCTTTTCAGCAGCACATGGTACATTCACAAAAATTGACCATGTATTAAGGCATAAAAACATTGCAAACAAGTACAAAAGAGCAGAAATAATAAATGCATCCTTCTCAGATCACAATGCAATGAAAATAATAACTAGTAAGGGTACATGGAGAGGTAAATAAAAAATTAATTGGAAATTAAACAATACAATTTTCCAAAACCAGTTAAAGAACAAATCATAGAAACAATAACTTCATTGAAGAAAATGACAATGATGAGACAGCTTTTCAAAACCTATGGGATGCAGTCAAATCAGTACTCGGGGAAATTTATATCCTTGAGTTCCTATATTAGCAAATTAAGCAGGGCAGAGATCAATGAATTGGACGTACAAATTAAAAAACTAGAAAGTGAACAAATTAAAAATCCTCAGATGAAGACTAAATTAAAGATCAAAAAAATCAAAGGAGAAATTAATAAAATTGAAATTCAAAGAACTATTGATTTAATAAATAAGACTAGAAGCCGGTACTTTGAAAAAACAAATAAAATAGACAAAGTACTAGTCAGTCTAATTAAAAAAGGAAAGAAAAAACCAAATTGACAGTATTCAAGATGAAAAGGGAGACCTCACCTATAATGAAGAGGAAATTAAAGTAATCATTAAAAACTACTATGCCCAATTATGTGGCAAAAAATATGGCAATCTAGGTGATATGGATGAATACTTACAAAAATACAAATTGCCTAGACTAACAGAGGAAGAAATAAATTACCTAACCAACCCTGTATCAGAAACATAAATTTGAACAAACCATCAAAGAACTCCCTAAGAAAAAATCCCCAGGTCCAGATGGATTCACAAATGAATTCTATCAAACATTCAAAGAACAACTAATCCCAATATTATACAAACTATTTGACAGAATAAGCCAAGTAGGAGTTCTACCAAATTCATTTTACGACACAAACATGGTACTGATCTCAAAGCCACGCAGGTCAAAAACAGAGAAAGAAAACTATAGACCAATATCCTTAATGAATATAGATGCAAAAATCTTAAATAGGATACTAGGAAAAAGACTCCAGCAAGTGATCACGAGGCTTATTCACTATGGCCAGGTAGGATTCATAACAGGAATGCAAGAATGGTTCAATATTAGGACAACCATTCACATAATTGACCATATTAACAAGCAAACTGACAAAAATCACATGATTATCACAATAGATACAGAAAAAGCCTGTGACAAAATACAACACCCATTCCTACTGAAAACACTTGAAAGTATAGGAATAGAAGGGCCTTTCTTAAAAATAAAAAACAGTATATATCTAAAACCATCAGCAAAAATCATCTGCAATGGGGATAAACTAGAAGCCTTCCCAATAAGATCAGGAATGAAACAAGGATGCCCATTATCACCTCTATTATTTATCATTGTACTAAAAACATTAGCAGTAGCAATTAGAGAAGAAAAAGAAATTGAAGGTATTAAAATTGGCAATGAGGAGACCAAGCTATCACTCTATGCGGATGATATGATGGTTTACTTTAAGAATGCTATAGATTCAACCAAAAAGCTAGTCGAAACAATCAACAATTTTAGGAAAGTTGCAGGATACAAAATAAACCGACATAAGGCATCCACATTTCTATTTATCTCCAACATAATACAGCAGCAAGAATTAGAAAGAGAAATTCCATTTAAAATCACCCTAGACAATATAAAATACTTAGGAATCTATCTGCCGAGACAAACTCAGGAACTATACAAACACAACTACAAAACACTCTCCACACAATTAAAACTAGATCTAAACAATTGGAAAAACATTGATTGCTCATGGATGGTTCGAGCTAACATAATAAAAATGGCAATCCTGTCCAAATTAATTTATTTATTTAGTACCATACCCATTGAACAACCAAAAAACTTTTTTACTGAATTAGAAAAAAACCATAACAAAGTTCATTTGGAAGAACAAAAGATCAAGGATATCCAGGGAAATCATGAAAAAAAAATGCGAAGGAAGGAGGACTTGCAGTCCCAGATCTCAAACTATACTATAAAGCAGTAGTTATCAAAACAATTTGGTACTGGCTAAGAGACAGAAAGGAGAATCCGTGGAATAGACTTGAGGTAAATGACCTCAGCAGGACAGTCTATGATAAACCCAAAGATCCCAGATTTTTGGACAAAAACCCACTATTCAATAAAAACTGCTGGGAAAATTGGAAGACAGTGTGGGAGAGATTAGGTTTGGATCAACATCTCACTCCCTATACCAAGATAAACTTAGAATGGGTGAATGACCTCAATATAAAGAAGGAAATTATAAGCAAATTAGGTGGACATAGAATAATATACTTGTCAGATCTTTGGGAAAGGAAAGACTTTAGAACCAAGCAAGAGCTAGAAAAAAATCACAAAATGTAAAATCAATAATTTTTATTATATCAAATTAGAAAGGTCTTGTACAAACAAAACTAATGCATCCAAAATCAGATGGGAAGCAACAAACTGAGAAACAATCTACAATACAAAAACCTCTGACAAAGGTTTAATTACTCAAATTTTTAAAGTGCTAAACCAATTGAACAAAAAATCAAGCCATTCTCCAATTGATACAATGCCCATCTCATTCTCACTCGGCACCTCCTTCTCACCAGTATTGAGGCTACTGACCCACCCAAGGGCTTCCACCAAATACAACCTCACATTCTGGCTTCTCCCCCTTTCCAAGTTCCATGGGTTTCCAAGTTCCAAATGCAGAAATTTGCTGAATCCACAAAGTAACCACAGCAGCAGTCTGTGCTGCACATAGAACTCCGTAGGAAAATGGAGGAACAGAAAAAATGGGGCAGGACACGTGCCTGGGTTTGTAGTACAATTCAACACTATCCCCAGACTCGTGCCTTCTCCCAGTTCCACAAAGATCCAAACTTTAAATGGCAGAAGTTTGACCTGTTTATGATGGTACCAGTGTAGCAATGCCTTCTATTGCTGGTCCAGACAACTGAGGAACAGAGAGAGTGGGACAAGGCACTGTATATGGTAGGTTGGGTGCTATTCCAAAGAATCTGAGGGAAAGAGTCCATCATCCATTTGTCTCCTTAAAATCAGATAGTTTTTCTTTTCAGTCCTCTTGCCATATCATGGTCCCTACAGTGGCCAGTCTTCCTCCCATTCCAGTGGGTCTAGGGTCAGGCTACCCCATCACCTGGAATGACTCATAGCTAAGCTATCAGCTATCCCCCCACCCGAAGGACCCCATTGTTTTTGGTCCAGGTGAACAGATTCCTAGTTACGTTCTGTCCTACCATGTAGGAAATGATTTTTTGATTCCTATCTCCATTCAGAGTTGTTGCTCATTGCTCAGGGATTAGTTTTACAAGAATGGACTGCTTCATCTGGAAACACAGTTCCATTCTTCACTGTAATCATTTATGCGTGGATACAAAACTCATCCAGGTAACTTGCTGGTGTCCTCAGGTCCTTCCTGCTTTCTTAGCAACACAGTCATAGACTATTGCTACAGGGAGGAACCTTAGAGGTGATCATAACTACTCCCAGAGAAGGGTACAATGACATAGGTGGAAGTAGATCTCCTATCTTCTTACTTATAGTTTCATGGGAACTCTTTGAGAGAATGAACTGTCTTTTACCTTTCTCTGTATCCCCAGTGTTTGTCACAGTGCCTGGAACACAGTAGGAGCTTGCTGTGTGCTTCATTTGTTCCAGTGTCCAATTCTTTGGGGTTTTCTTGGCAAAGATACTGGAGTGGTTTGACATTTTAATCTCCAGCTCATTTTACAGATGAGGAAACTGAGGCAAACAGGGTCAAGTGATCTGCCCAGAATTACATAGCTAGGAAGTATCTGAGGCCAGATTTGAACTCACTCTAGGCTTGACATTCTATCTACTGTGCCATCTAGCTGTCACTAACTAAATTGTACATAAGGATCTCCACTGGCATATAATGACTTCAAAAACCATGTTAGCATCATCTATGTACGATTGTATTTTTGTTGATTTTGTTAATATTTCCCCATTATATTTTGCTCTGTTTTGGGCTGTACTTGGGAGTGCTACCTGTGGTCCTCAGGCCTGGGCACCTCTGATTTAGAGACATCTCTGTTTTAGAGAGATGCCGAAGGCACAAAGAGAGGTCAAGTGCCCAGGGTTATAAAGCCAGTCTGTATCAAAGGCTGAAATGGAATAGAGGTCTTCCTGACTCTAAGCTGGCTTTCTGATCACTACGTCCCATGCCTTCTCACTTTTGTGATTAGTCAATTAGTCAGTCCATTATATTAACCATTATGGCCTTTTGCCACCCTCTATTTCCTTAATCATTAGTTATAACTCCTATCATGTAGGGATCTATGAGTGTAAGATTTCATATGTGTACTCTACATAGTATACATATATTCCTCCTGCTTATATTACAAACATTATACATCTGGTCTTCATACTTGGAATGATTGAAAACAATTGTCACAATCTGAAGAATCCCAAGAATCACTATCACTTCTTTCTTACAGTCCCTCTCTACTTGGAGAACAAGAAAAAGCCGTTACTCAGTTGGGGGGAAAACTATGACCAGAATGTTGAGGGCTTTGTTCATCTAAGTTCTAACTTTTTTATCTCCTGTAGTTATCCTTTGCCCTCACCAGTGCTCAACAATTCTAATCTGCTGCTATTCAACATTGAAGAAAATGGGGGAACCCCATTTACCACCAAAGCTCCAGGAAGACATCACCATCATCACCATCATCACCAACACCAGCACCAACACCAACACCAGCACCAACACCAACACCAACACCAACACCACTCCAATTATGGAATACCAGTTCCTCTCGAGAGCAAAGAGATGTCTACTGGGATCCCAACCCCTAGTAGTAAGTTCATTAGACTTGACCAGCTGGATGTTTGACCCCTTTCCTTTTTGACTTGGAGTTCTGTTGTGTTCATTCTTCATGGTGAACCACCTCAAATACAGAGGATGCCTGTGAATGAATGTAAGGGTTTATAGTAATAGATGTACAACTGAAAAGGAACTTAGAGGCCATCTAGTTAAATTTTATCATTTTACACAAGGAAACAGAAGTCTGAAGAAGTTTAGGTGACTTGCTCAATGGTCGATAAATGTTTATTAAGCACCTGCTGCATACCAGGCACCACAGGAACAAAAAGAGGCAAAAAAACATTCCCTACCCTCAAGAGGCTTACAATCTAATGGGAAAGACAAGAAAATGAATATGTGTAAAGAGGCTAAATAAAGGTAAAATAGGAAATAATTAAGAAAAGATAGACATTAGAATTAATAGAGGTTGGGAAAGGCTTTCTATAGAGTGTAGGATTTTAGTTAGGACGGAAGGGAAGCCAGGGAAGCTAGGAGATTAGTCCTAGAAGTGTGTCCAACAAATGAGGAACAGCCAATAGAGAAAATACCCAGAGCCTAGAGATGGAGTATCTTGGCCATGAAACAGCAAGAGAGCCAGTGTCACTAGACTGAAGAGGACTTATTAGGGATAAAAGTATGCCTCACTTACAGAAGACTGGAAAGGTAGGGGAGGCGAGGTTATAAAGGGTGTTGGTTGCCAAACAGCATTTTTTAATTTGATCCTGGAGGCAATAGGAAGCCACTAGAGTATATTGAGTGGGGGACTGAAAGGTCAGACCTGTGGTTTAGGAGTCATTTTAGTGGCCAAATAGAGAATGGATTGGCATGGGGAGAGAAGAGGCAAGGTCACAGAAGAAGCAAGTAGCAGAGTTATGATTCCATCTTGGATTCTCTTGTTCCAAATCCAGCAATCTCGTGATTGTTTGATGGTTAGATTTCAATGTTTTATTTAATGGTGTGGGTCCTTAGTGGGTCCTTAGTTATGGGAAACAGATGCTGGGTTTAAAATCTAAGAATGAAATTCCATGTCATCCCAAGGTCATGATAGTCTGAATTTCTTAAACTATTGGGAGCTCCCTGTGATGTTGCAGCTCCAAGAATGGAATAATAACTGGAGTGGGACGAAGAGTCAGTCCATGTTCCTCAGGTTACAGAAGAACATGTTCTCATTGCTTTGCTGGAGCTTGTATTTCTTGACCTCGTGGGACACAAAGTGCCATTGTTGGCCTTGATAAATGACTACAGTGTACAGAACTCACTCAATCCCCTCAGGGAAGTCAGCCTTGGGTAGTAAATCCTGCCAGCTTCCATACCACATTCTCACAGTAGTCTTTCTAACACTCAGCTGATGCAATAGACAAGTTGCTGTGTGGGCCATTGTACTGGGCATGACAATCAGGTCCTAGAAGGGCATTCACCAGCCACAGGCTCAGTTTCTTTGGCCTTGTTTAAGACTGTAGATTATATTACAGAGACGGGGTTGCCCAGGGGATAAAGGACATAATAAGATAACCTGAGTTCAAGTCCTGCCTCTGAAAAATATTAGCTCTGCAACCATACATAAGTCACTTAATCTGGCAGCTAGATAACACAGTGGTGAGTGCCATACCTGGAGACAGGAGGTCCTGGGTTCAAATTTGGCCTCACATACTTCCTAGCTGTGTGACCCTGGACAAGTTACTTGACCTCAAATGCCTAGCCTTTGCCTCTCTTCTACCTTAGAATTGATACAAAGACAGAAGTTTAAGGTTTAAAAATTAGAAGTCACTTAATCGCTCACTTCCCCAAGAAACTGTTTAAGTCTATAAGGAGGAAAAAAAGGAAGGAAGTACTTAGATAGCATCTACTACATGCCTATTCTATGTGCTAAGTGCTTTTCCAAATATTATCTCATTCAATCCTCAAAAATCTCTGCAAGGTAGGTGATGTTATTATCTTCATTTTATAGTAGGGGAAACTGAGGCACATAGCGTTTAAATGACTTGTCTAGGGCCATACAGCTAGTAAATGACTGAGCCTGGATTTGAATTCCCATCTTCCTGATTAACTAACTTTCTTCTCTAACTCCTGTTGTTTCTGATTTATATCAGTGCTGCTTTGCATCCCAATTTCACTCTAGGAAATTCCCTTTAAGTCAGGAGACACATACGCACAATGTCATTTGGGTTCTCCCCTGCCTCTGACACCAGGAGAAGTGTGACTGCATCTTATCAAATTTGCCTTTAGGATATATAAACCATAGCAGAATCTGGGCAATGGCACACACAGTGAATAGACTGCTGGACCTGTCAGTCAGGAAGACTCATCCTCCTCAGTTCCAATCCAGCCTTAGATACTTACCAGCTGTGTGATCCTGAGCAAGTCACTTCAGCCTGTTTGTCTCAATTTTCTCATCTAGAAAAGGAGCTGGTGAAGGAAATGATAAGGTCTTCTAGTATCTCTGCAAAGAAAATGGGGTCACAAAGAGTTGGATACGACTGAAAATGACCGAATAGCAAAATGCTCACTTCCTTCCTTCCTGTCTTCATTCAACAAGCATTTATTTTGTATGAGGCACTGGTAATAAAAAAAAAGAAATACTCTCTCCTCTCAAGGAATTTACGTTCTACTGGGATAAAATGTGCATAGACATAAATGCAAAACATTTAAATTAATAAAAATTTATTTCAGAAAGAGGATTCTTGAATGTTATCATGCTGTCACATATGGCTGCCTCTAAAGGAATTGACCTATACAATCCTCATTATGACTAAATAAACTGGTCCTAATGGTAAAGTTTAATACACTAAATTTACTAATTGGTTAAAGGAGTAACTAGTTTAAAAACCTAATTTTCCTTCCAAATTGATTATTCTATAAAGCCTTTTTTTCTTCTTCTTTAGAACTGAGTCCAGGACATCCTATTCTTTACAATGAAACTGCTGCCCATCTGAAGAAGATGGAAATGGAAACCTCCAAGGTGGCTTCCCCATGGCCTGCTCTTCACATTAACATAAACAAGGTACAGTGGAGAAAAGGACATGTTGTGTGGTTTCCTTTTTTTTAGGCTGTGGGGCACTCTGTCACGTCGCTAACCTTTGAACAGAAGCTAACCCTTCACAGTCAGGCGGAAGGATGGAGTGCAGTGGTGTGTACTTGTTGCCCTGGAGTTGGGGGTCCTGGATTGGAGGCCCAGCTCTCTAGTGGCCATTTCTCTTTTCTGAACCTGCTTTCTCTTCTGTCCGTTGTGGTTACTAAAACAGAGCACCTATCTCTGGGGTTCTTGTAAAGGAAGACACTTTGAACACCTCAGGACACTATTCAGACTGGGATTATTTACTTGTTGGGATTTCAACGACTTATTTTCTACTCATACTCAGAGGTATTCTTGTAGATTTTATTAAAAAACCCAACAAATTTGATGTGTTCAGAAAGAATTCCATCTTAATAGGTAATCTATGAATTCCTTCCTTCCTTCCTTCCTTTCCTTCCTTCCTTCCTTCCTTCCTTCCTTCCTTCCTTCCTTCCTTCCTTCCTTCCTTCCTTCCTTCCTTCCTTCCTTCCTTCCTTCCTTCCTTCCTTTCCTTCCTTTCCTTTCCTTTCCTTCCTTCCTTCCTTCCTTCCTTCCTTCCTTCCTTCCTTCCTTCCTTCCTTCCTTCCTTTCCTTCCTTTCCTTCCTTTCCTTCCTTTCCTTTCCTTCCTTCCTTCCTTCCTTCCTTCCTTCCTTCCTTCCTTCCTTCCTTCCTTCCTTCCTTCCTTCCTTTCCTTCCTTCCTTCCTTCCTTCCTTCCTTCCTTCCTTCCTTCCTTCCTTCCTTCCTTCCTTCCTTCCTTCCTTCCTTCCTTCCTTCCTTCCTTCCTTCCTTTCCTTCCTTCCTTCCTTTCCTTCCTTCCTTCCTTCCTTCCTTCCTTCCTTCCTTCCTTCCTTCCTTCCTTCCTTCCTTCCTTCCTTCCTTCCTTCCTTCCTTCCTTCCTTCCTTCCTTCCTTCCTTTCCTTTCCTTTCCTTTCCTTTCCTTCCTTCCTTCCTTCCTTCCTTCCTTCCTTCTTTTTTTCTTCTCTTTCCTTCTCTTCCCTCTTATTTTATTCGGTTAATAAGCTTTTATTTTCTTTCCAATTCCCTTCCTCTTTTTTTAAACTCTTACATACTGGCTTAGAATCAGTATAAGTATCAGTTCCAAGGCAGAAGAGCAATAAGGGCTAGAAAATGACTTGTGCATAGTTACCCAGTTAGGCAATGTCCAAGACCAGTTTTGAACCTAGCACCTCCCTTCCCTATGCTTGTCTCTATCCACTGAGCCACCTAGTTGCCCCTCCCCTCTTCCTTTCAAAAAAGAGAAAAATAAACCTCTTCTAACAAATATGGATAATCAAGCAAAACAAATTCCTTCATTGGTCATATCTAAAATCTATGTCTCATTCTGCATCTTGAGTCCTTCATCTCTCAGTCAAGAATTGGGTAGTTTGCTTCATCATCAGCCTTCTGAATCACGGGATTACAGTTGGATTGTTCCCCTCCCTAATCCTGGGTGTTCTCTCATACTGTAGCCTAAAAACTCACATTAACTTTTTGACTGCCATGTCAAACTATTGATGTGCCTGTAATCCATTAAAACCCAGATCTTTTGGAGATGACTCATTGTTTAGCCATGCTTCTACCATCTTGTATTTGTGCAGTTGACATTTTGTGCCCACATAGGACTCATATTTACCCCTATTCAACTTTAAATGATTAAATTCAGCCCAATGTTCTATCAGTTGCAGTTTGGATGTTCTGGGAGATTGGGGGGGGGTTAAGGCATAGCAAATTGAGATACCCAGAAAATGTAGACATTATAATCAGTAAAGCAAGGTCCCATCTACTGCTAGGTGAGGGTCTTGGAAGGCATGTGTCCTGAATATCAAGCCCTAGTTTAACTACATAAAATAAATAAGTTGTTTTTAGGGGTAGCTAGATGGTGAAGTAGATAGGATGTCCACCCTGGAGTCAGAAAGACTTATCCTTGTGAGCTCAAATCTGGGCTAAGATACTTCCTAGCTGTGTGTCACTGAGCAACTTGTTTCACCGTTTTGCCTCAGTTTCTTTATCTGTAAAACAAGCTAAATGGTAAACCATTCCAGTGTCTTTCTCAAGAAAACCCCAAATAGGGTCACAAAGAGGTGGACACAACTGAATTGACTGAACAGCTACAGTTTTCTCATATCCCAAAAGTGGAGTAATTATAGTAATTATAATGTATTACCAACCACAGTGAGGAGAGTCAGTTGGTTCATAAACCAACACTATGTTCATTATTAGCACTCAGAGTTTTCTACATGAAGGATAATTTACTCCTGAAATGGCCAGCCTCATCATAAAAAACAGAGACCAACTATGCTACTTCTTGTGTGACTAGAAGGGGGACAGCAGCAAGCCTTTTAAAGCACCTACTATGTGCCAGATGCTGTGCTAAGCACTTTACAAATATTTCATTCAATCTTCCCAGAAACCTTGAGAGATGGGTGCTATTATTAATTCCTATGTTGTAGTTGAAGAAATTGAGGTAAGCAGAAGTTAAGTGACTTCAATAGGATATAATACATTTCTCTACTAGCAGCAATGCAAAGATCCAGGACAATCCAGAGGAACTTCTGAGAAAGAACACTATCCACATCCAAAGAAAGAACTGTGGGAGTGGAAATGCAGAAAAAAAACAACTGCTTGATTACATGGGTCGAGGGGATATGACTGGGGATGTGGACTCTAAACGATCACCCTAGTGCAAATATTAATAATATGGAAATAGGTTTTGATCAATGGCACATGTAAAAAACCAGTGGAATTGCCCATTGGCTATGCGTGTGTGGGGGTGGGGATGGAGGTGGGAGGAGGGGAGGAAAAGAACATAAATCATGTAACCAACCATGGAAAACTATTCTAAGTTAATTAAATAAATAAACAAATTTTTTTTTAAAAAAAGTTAAGTGACTTGTCCAGAGTCACAGAGCCAGTAAGTACCTGAGGTCAGATTTCAGCTTAGGTCTTCCTAACTCCAGGGACAGTTAGGTAGCATAATGGATAGAACACCAGACCTGCAGTCAGGAATACTCATCTTCCCAAGTTCAAATCTGGTCTCTGACACTTATCAGCTATGTGACCCTGAACAAGTCACTTAACCCTGTTTATCTCAGTTTCCTCATCTGTAAAAAAAAATGAGTTGGAGAAGGAAACAACAACCTCCTCCAGTATCTTTGCCAAGAAAACTCCAAATGGTGTCATGAGGAGTCAGGCATGACTGAAATGACTAAACAACTTCATGGCTCATCTCTAATATGAGAAAGTTGAACTGGATGATCTCTAAAGTCCCTTCTGACTCTAAATCTAACATCTTCTCAAAGATTTCTTACAGCTCTGCCATTGTCTGGACCTACAGCTCCATTTCTCCTGTTTAAAACATTTGATTCAGTCTTCGGGTTACACCCCAAACTTTCACATAGTAATTCTCCATCCTTGTTCAGTTATGCATTCATGTTCCCTGCTACCTGTTCACTCCCTTATTTTGCTCTAATTACAAACCTTTCTGGTTGAGTGAAGCGGGTTTACATATTAATAGTTACCTAAGTGAATCTTCTAGTTAATGATTACTTTGAATAGCAAGCCCTAGCTTGAGATGACAATCAGTGATCTCTGCTTTGGTCAGGGTGTCCCACATTAATCACTCTCATGCTATTGCCGACCTTCCTGAATTTAGCCAGTGACCAAAGGATGGAAAGAAGAAACTACTCTGTTTCAGAGTTGGATTATTTTTCTTTCCTCTATGACATGGGAGAAGGACATTCCAGTACAAAATCCTGACACAGGTACAGCTTAAACCTGAGAGAATCTGTCTACCCAGATTGCACCAAATCCAACTTCTGCAGCTGATTTGAGTAGACTTCTTACCTGTGGAAGTAGACCTGAGGACCATAAGTCACAGGAAAATGATAAATGACCATTTTACCAACACCTGCCCTACCTGGATGAGATGAGCCTTCAAATTAAAAATGTTTTATGAAAAAGGTTTTCTTTCTACATGGAGTTCTGGAGAGAGATAGCACTTCTTCACAGACAGAGAACCTACCTGGAAACCAGGAAGCTTGTGTGACCCTAGACAAGTAACTTAACCCTTCAATGTGCCAGGTAACAATCCAAGAGCACGTGCTCCTCTATATTGAGAGAGGAAGTTTCCATGCCAGGACTCTCCCATTTTTTAAAGATATTCTATTTTCCCAATTACATGTAATAACAATTATCCACATACATTTTCTGAAGTTATAAGATCCAAATGGTCTCCATCCCTCCCTCCCCTCCCAGAGATGGCAAGCAATTTGATCTGGGTTATGCATGTATTATCATGTAAAACCCATTTCCATATTGGTCATTGTTGTAAGAAAATACTCACATAAAACCCAAACCCCAAACTAAGTATGCAAATAAACTAAAGTAGAAAAAAACCATATGCTTTGATCTGTATTCTGACTCCAACAGTTCTTTCTCTGAAGGTAGACTTTGTTATAAAATCCTTCAGAATTGTCCTGGATTGCTGTTAGTAGCAAAGTCTATCACAGTTGACCATTCCACCATATTGCTGTTACTGTGTACAAGCTTCTCCTGGTTCTGCTTACTTCACTCTGTATCAGTTCATTTAGGTCTTTCCAGCTTTTTCTGAAATCATCCATCCTGTTCATCATTTCTTCCAGTCCAACAGTAAAGAATCCTCCATTTCAATGAAATTCCAGGTCCAAGAGGTTTTTTGGCAAGGATTTAGTCTAAATTTGGTGGTGGTGGTGGTGGTGGGGGGGACTGGGTTGCTCAGTGGCTCCTTTCCACATTGCAATTTTCCCCATTGCAGTTTAGATGTATTGGGGGGTGACATAAAAAATTAAATGGGAATTTTGGGGAAGTTTTGTGGAAGCTACAGATGACACACAAAAAGGCCAGCAGATCACACAGAAAAAACTTCGAAACTCAGAAATGTATAAAATATGTATAGTATTATATAATATCCATATATTTGTCCTTCTAATATAAATATACACAATTTCTTTTTAAAGGTCAAAATAACTAAAAAGCTAAGGTTTTCCAAAAATGTGAAAGGCCAAAAAGTTTACTTCAATTTTCCAGATCTCAGGGGTGCTGCACCCCTAACTCCTGCTATGTGGAAGGGACGCCTGTATTTAACTTGTCCAGCTAAGCAGTACCATGGACAGAATGCCAGATCTGGGGTCAGGAAGACCTGAGTTCCTATCTGATCGTAAACATTTATACTAGCTGTGTGACTTGGGACAATTCATTTAATCTCTGCTTGCCTTAGTTTTCTCAACTATAAAATGGGGATAATAGTAGCACCTACCTCCCACGGTTGTTGTGAGGATCAAATGAGATCATATTTTAAAGCACTTGGCACAATGCTTGGCATATAGTAAGAATTATATAAAAGCTAGCTATTATTATCATTAATGCTTTTTCTATATCAAGTTACTTGGCTTCTCAAGGACACAAGTGGAGATGGAGCAGAGGTATCAGTGTCAATGGGAAGTGGAAGAAAGGGACATTGGCAAGAAGGTTGGAGGATAAGGACATTGGATGAGTGGCTTATATTGGGGAGGACCCCTGCTTCTCTAGAGGTTCTTCCTACCCTGATTCCCCATCTGGGAATGGTCAACTAGGTCAGGGAGAGGGCCAAGGGAAAGGGCAACTATCCTTTTCTTCCTGCTGTGCCATCTGGAGTAGGTGGGAGGAGATCTTGGAACTGACCTTTGAGAGAAATTAGAAATGGCAGAGGTGAGGAGGGAGCACATTCCAGCCCAACCCCTATCCCCATCTGCAGTGTGAATGTTGTAGCTGAACACTGATAAATCCAATGGCACCACTCCAGCCAAAGGAGAAGGAATGCTGGAGCCAACATTTGCCATTTCTACGGGATGACTGCAGTGCATATTTAGGGAATGACGTGACTGGGCTTACTGCCCATTGCAGCCCATTGACTTATGGGTCAACATCTTCAGAATAAAAAAGATGATTATCCCAATAGCCTCACAGTGGGCTACATTTGGGGTCCTGTGTTCAGTGTTGGGACCTTCCATCTTGGAATTAATACTGTGTAATTAAGACAGAAAAGTGGCAAGGGCTAGGCAATGGGGGTTAAGTGACTTGTCCAGGGTCACATAGCTAGGAAGTGTCTGAGACTATATTTGAACCTTCTGTCTCCCAGCCTGGCTGTCAATCCCCCTGGGCACTACATTTTAAGAAAGTAAACTGACAAAGTGAAATATGTTAAAAATTGAGTCCCTCCCACTTTGCTGAGAAATCAAGACCAATTATGAGTGTCATTATGACCCTTATTCCACATCTCAAAATCCTTTTATGTCTTTATCTGCCCTCATGCTCTTTTCTTTGCCAGATCCTCTGTCTGTTCCCTCAATCTTACCCCTTCTTGTCTCTTATAAGAATCTGAACCACCCATGATTCCTTCTCTCTCTCTCATCTTCAATCTTTCCCTATCGATAGACTCTTTCCTGTTGTCTGCAAATATGCCCAAGTTACCTCCATCCTTTAAAGAAAAGAAAAAAAACAGATCCTTTAACCAGACCCTGCCATCTCATACAGCTTCTACCCTAAGTCTCTCCTTTCTTCCACAACCAAACTCCTACCTAGACAGGGTCACCTCCCATTCATTTCTTAACCAAGATCTAGGTTTCCATCCCAATCCAGACAGCTGTGTGACCCTGGACAAGTCACTTAGCCTCTCTTGCCTCCATTTACTCATTTGAGGCAGCTAGGTAGCACAGAGGATAGAGTACCAGATTTGGAGTTAGGGCAACCTGGGTTCAAGTTTGGCTTCAGATACTTCCTAGCTGTGTGACCTTGGGCAAGTCAGTTAACCCCAATTACCTAGCCCTTACCACTTTTCTGCCTTAGAATCAATACTAAATATCTATTTCTTTAACTCTTACCTTCCATCTTAGAATCAATACTTGCCTGAGGTCACACATCACACCGCTAGGAAGTGTCTGAGGTCAGATTTGAACCTAAGACCTCCCATCTCTGGGGCTGGCTCTTAATCACTGAGTCACCTAGCTGTCCCGTAAGTATCTATTCTAAGACAGGAGATAAGGATTTTTAAAGTTTCCTACCTATAAAATGAGAAGGCTGCTCTTAATTACTTCCAAGCTCCCTCTCAGTTCTAAATCTCTGATCCTCTGATCCTTCAAAGCCTGTCTTCCAACCCTATTGCTCTAAGGAAAGAGCTCTCTCTAAAATGAACAATGACTTCTAACCCCCAATAGCTAATGATCTCCCAGCGGCTAAGGCCAAAGAGTTTTTCTCAATCTGCATTTTATCTCACTGCAGTTTTTTTACCACCTATCTTCCTGGGTATCCTCTCCTTTGGCTTCCACCATTACTATCCCCTGGTTCTCCTCCAATCCCTGAAATTGCTCTTAGTCTTCTACTGCCCAAGGCAACTCTAAAATAAAATGTCAGACATGCAACTGGGGAAGAGGGCATCTACATCTCATGAAATCCCAAGACTAGAACATCAAAACTCATGTTGCGTAGCTATCACATATTATTATTATATAAATGTAAGCTATCTTTGGATGTGTTTATGTTATCTTGTACTTTACAATTAAGCATTAAAATTGCCTCTTGCTTAAAACATATCAAGGGACAGCTGGGTGGCTCAGTGGATTGACAGCCAGGCTCAGAGACAGGAGGTCCTGGGTTCAAATCTTGTCTCAGACACCTCCTAGCTGTGTGACCCTGGGCAAGTCACTTAACCCCCTTTGCCTAGCCCTTACCCCTCTTCTGCCTTGGAACCAATACACAGTGTTGATTCTAAGACAGAAGGTAAGGGTTTAAAGAAAAAACAAAACATAGCAAGTCATTCCATATGTTCTCCTTTTTTTTTTCTCCCCCCCCCCCCATAATCCCTCCTGAATTTCTGGTCCTTACAGGTGGAAGAAAAGAAAGTTCCTGAAAAAAGTCTTCAGTTCCCACTTCTACCTTTGCCAGTTCCTGATCAACTAAAATGCAACATTCTAAAAGCCCAGATAGAAACGGCTTCCAAAGCAAGCGCTCAGGTCAGTGATTGTTGTAAAATTCTTTACATTCTCTTGCATGCATTTTGGAGGTGTCAGTTGTCTAGGAAGTCATTTTTTTGGTTGATCATACTTTATTTTCATTATTCTTTTATTATCACGTAAAACACTCTTCCTTATTGGTCATCATTGTAAGAACACGTGCTTATAAAGCCAAACCCCAAAATAAAATGATAAATACACTAATGTTAAAGATAGCATGCTTGGATCCACACCCATCTGACTCCAACAGTTCTTCCTGTTTGCATTCCCCATCATAAGCCTTTCAGGGCTGCCCCAGATCACTGCTCTGCTGAGAGTAGCCAAGTTTTCCCAGATAATCATCATGTAATATTGCTGTTACTGTGTCCAATGTTCTTCTGGTTCTGCCTATGACGTTCTGCATCAGTTCATGTAGATCTTTCCAGCCCCTTCTGAAACCATCCTGTGCATCATTCCTTCTAGCACAATGGTATTCCATCACCACCATGTACACAATTGGTTCAGCCTTTCCCCAGTGGATGGCCATCCCCTCAATTTCCAATTCTTTGCCAGCACAAAAAGAGCTGCTATAAATATTTTGGTATAAGTAGGTCCTTTCCCCTTTTTTATTATCTCTTTGGGATACAGACCATTACAGGATCAAAGGGGATATGTTCCATTTCATGACCCTTTGGGCAAAATTAGGAAATAATTTTTTTTAAAAAACCTCTAGTTTCTCAAGGATTTCACTTGAAAAATCATTTATTCAACAGATATTTGCTAAACACTTATGGAATGCAAATAAATACACTATGCTAAGCATTGGGGTAGATATAGAGATGTGCCCCTCTCTTTAATGAGTCCTAATATGTTCATAGGAAGAGATATGCATGTAGATAAATATAATACAAATCTGCATGCAAAACTGAAGAAGAAAGTGCTATGAGATCAAAGGTCAAAATCGCTTCTAGCTACAGGGATCTCAAAAGTCTTCATGGACATAGAGAATTCTTGAAGGGCTTGAAGGATGGGAAAGATTTAAAAAAATAATGGAGATGGGGCAGCTAAATGGTATTATGGATAGAGTGCCAGGCTTGGAGTTGGGAGGACCTGAGTTCCAATATGACCTCAGAAACTTCCTAGTTGTGTGACCCTGGGCAAGTCACTTAATTCATTTGCCTAACCTTTGTCCTTCTGTCTTGGAGTTGTTTCTAAGACAGAAAGAAAGGTTTAAAAAATGGATATAAGGGAATATATGAGGATAAAGAATTCCAGATACAGAGTACAGTTAGAACAAAGCCTCAGGGATGGGAATACATTGGAAGTCTCTGAAGTCAGCAGTCCAGTTTGGTGGAAGCTCATAGTAGGTGAAAGGAGGCCACTGCGATAAGGTTGGAAAAGTAGGTTAAGAGCCAAATTGTGTAGGGCCTTCGATGCCACACTAAGTAGTTTGAATTTTATTTAGTGGACAATGGGGAAATATTTAATGATCATATTTTCCTGCTGTACCTCAAGGCTATATCTAAACTACACAGGGAGCAGTAGAGATTCAGCAATAAGCCATTTAGTAATATAACATAATTAATCATCTTTAAGTAGAAGTGAGAAAATTCAAACTAGCCAAATAAATACATGTTGGGAAGATGTAATAAAAGAAAATAAAATCATTATTCTGAAGTTCTTGGATTTCCTTTAGTACTAATATTTCTTGAAAGTTTGAAGGGTGATACATCCGTGTGTTAAAATGAATCGAGAAATTCCTGAATCTTCACCTCATGCAACATAGACAGAACCTAAATGCCTTTTCTTTTCCGAAAGGTGATAAGGTCTTTAAGGACTGTGAGAATTGGATTCTAAAAGTAACTGCTCTGAAAGACTACAGAGAAGCTTTTGATGTTATGCTATACTCACTGGGGTCTATTGTACATAATGTATTTATCATGGTTGTAGAGAGTATAATCTTATCTCTTAAAAATAGGAAAAACATAGGAAGCAAGACAAATTAATGTAAATGCATAAAAATGACTTTTTCACAATAAAAAGCAATCCATCCATCCATCTAGCCTTTTTTAACTACAAAGGAATACAAGCAATGGCAGGACAGATGACAATAATGCTGTACTAGTTTTGCTCTTGTGCTAGTGTTTTTTTCTTCTTGGGGAGCTTTCTAACCTTGGGGCAACATTATCAGGATCTAAGTAAACTGAGGAATATGCTATCCCCACAGCTTAAGAAATGCACTAAAAAGGGGGCAGCTGGGTGGCTCAGTGGATTGAGAGCCAGGCTTAGAGATTGGAGATCCTAGGTTCAAATCTGACCTCAGACACTTCCTAGCTGTGTGACCCTGGGCAAGTCACTTATCATTCTTCTGCCTTGAAACCAATACACAGTACTGATTCTAAGACAGAAGCTAAGGGTTTTTTTTTTTAATGCATTAGAAGCTTCCTTAATATTTAGGCTGCTCATTAAACTGTCCCTTGTTTTCTATATGACTACCTTCTTTTCTGATCAGACTTTTCCTGAATGATATATTTTGTAATACACATTGAACGCTGGCATAAACTTTATTGTTCATCTTTTGTTTTCAAAGAGGGTCTTGGGTTGATGTCTTGACTTGAAAATCAATTGGATTGCACTGAGGTAGTTTTGCAAAGTCATCAGCCTCACTGTCTTCCAGAGTCACCAAAATCCAGAGGCAAGACAATAGTCAGGACTGCTGGTAATGGCCTGTATTAGACTGTCTTGTAGATGCTGGCTGAGTGACTGGTAGTATGCTGCAACCCATTTTCCTTTGCAGTCCTTGACTGCAACTGTGATGCTCTTTAGAGATTATGACATTCCTTTACTTAACAGTGTAAAATGTTGTCCTGATATGCCACTAGAATATTGTTCAGAAATCCAGAATCTCCTAGATACTTCCAAGCTCACAGCATCCTCCTCTGACCAAAAGCAGGAGGTCATCTCCCCCTCCTCCCCTACAAGACATTCCCTTTCAGAGGCTTGACTGACATCTCTACCAGCCCTAAACCACCAAACACTCAAATGTCAAGTCCCAGCCAACATGTTGATTTCACATAAGCCCCACAAGGCACGACCAAGTCTCATCAGCCAAGATGGGGATATTTCCTATGCCAATCTCTGTTTCCGCCAATGGTTCTCAAAGATTTCTCTATGAATCAAGGACGTTTCTCACCAAGATATCAGACCTTTTGGACTACTTGATTGTCTGCTTCCGTGTTCTTTTATGATATCTTTTTTCTTCTGTGTATTATGGAAGCAAAGGATAGTGGTCTCAGATGTTATAGATAAGTGAAATTAAGTAAAGCATAAGGCTTAGCTAAGATTTAATGGCCACTAATTTTTCTTTTATTAAAGACCTTTACCTTCCATTTAAAAATCAATTCTGATATTCATAGCTGCACTCTTTGTGGTGGTGAAAAATTGGAAAATGAGGGGATGTCCTTCTATTGGGGAATGGCTGAACCAATTGTGGTACATGCTGCTGATGGAATACTATTGTGCTCAAAGGAACAATAAAGTGGAGGAATTCCACGGAGACTGGAACAACCTCCAGGAATTGATGCAGAGCGAGAGGAGCAGAACCAGGAAAACATTGTACACAGAAACTGATACACTGTGGCACAATCGAATGTAATGGACTTCTCCATTAGTGGCAATGCAGTGATCAGAACAAACTTGGAGGAATCTACGAGAAAAATCACTCTCCACATCCAGAGGAAGAACTGTGGGAGCAGAAACACAGAAGAAAAACAACTGCTTGAATACATGGGTCGAAGGGATATGGTTGGGGATGTAGACTCTAAATGAACATCCTAGTGCAAACATCAACAACATGGAAATAGGTTCTGATCAAGGACATAAGTAATACCCAATGAAATTGTGTGTCAGCTGCAGGAAGGGTGGGTGAAAGGGAGGGAGGGAAATAAAGTGAGTATTGTAGCCAAAAAAAAGTAAAATTAAAAAAGTAAAAATAAAAAAATAAAATAAAAATCAATTCTGTGTATTGGCTCCAAGGCAAAAGAGTGGTAAGGGCTAGGCAATGGGTGTTAAGTGAGTTGCCCAGGGTCACACAGCTAGAAAGTATCAAACTTGAACCCAGGACCTCCTGTCTCCAGCTCTCAATCCCCTGAGCTACCTAGTTGCCCCCTGGTCACTACATTTTAAAAAGCTATGTTGTTGGCCAAGACAAAATACAGATGAGGAAAAACTTTGTGATGAAAATATTTGATAAAAACAGATAGTTTAAAATCTACAGGAAATTGATTCTTTTATAAGAAAATACATTTCCCAAAGTCTGAATCCTAAAAGGATTTGTGCCTAGAGTTTTAGACTCTAAGAAGTACATTTTGCCAACAACCATCTGAAAATTTTACAGACTCCCTAATATGCAAAGAATTAATTATTATTCAATTAAAATGCATTTAAGAAACCTATTAAGTTGACAAAGATAATTTTATGAAGATAAAAATTCAATTTTGCCTCACCTGTGGATGCTCATCCCCACCGTCATGAACTCTATGTAGAACTTAGAGCTGGAAGGGATCCCCAGAGAGCAGAGGTTCCCAGATTTGGAACCAAAATGAACATGATAGGTCATCTAATCTACTTCTAATTTACAACTCAGTCTTGGAGTTAGGAAGACATGAATTCACATATTGCCTCAGACATTGACTAGTTGTGTGGCACTGGCAAATCATTTAGTCTCTCACATTATATTTTATCTGTAAAATGAGATGGTTGGATTCAGTGGCCTTCAAAAACAATCTATGAACCTGTGAACGAGGTCTTGTAGATGTTGTGACTTGCCTCTGGCCTCATAGGGATCTAGTCCAACCCTCTCTGAGCAGGAATCTCTTCTATAGCATTCTCCAAAATTATATTCCAATGGGTTTTGATGCCTCAGTTGTTGTTTAGTCATCTCAGTCATGTCCAAACTCTTTGTGACCCTGTTTGGGGTTTTCTTGGCAAAGATAGTGAAGTGCTTTGCCATTTCCTTCCAGCTCATTTGACAGATGAACAAACTGAGGCAAACAGGGTTAAGTGACTGGTCCAGTGTCACACAGCTATTAAGTGGCTGAGGCCAGATTTGAACTCAGGAAAGACCTGATTCCAGGCCCAGCTCTCTACCCACTGTGCCACCTACTAGATGCAGTCAAAGTTTTGTAGGGACAGATAATTTGGTCCTTTTCACTATAGGGCTGAACACACTGGTTCAAAAGCATTGATCATAATAGAAACTTCTAGAATACTAAAACTGAAAAAGACTAGAAATCCATTTCAAACCCTCTCACTTGACAGAGGTAGAAATTAGAAGTCAGGGGAGCTACCCAAAATTTCAGTTTGAAGGCGTTTGGTTAGCCTGTTCCTGCTTAAAAAGTTCTAGAAGAGGTTGATCCTCAATAGGAATCTATTTTATCTTCTCCTTAAGAGAGATGACCCATAGTTCAGGTGGAAACCTCAGTGGCTCCTGTTTCTGCTCAAGGAGTTCTGGCTTGGGGAACATATAGTGAGTGACCTGGTGGATATTCCGATTGAAGTTATAGGAGCCATGGAAGCCTCAATTTTTGTTTCAGCCTTTTGGGACTCTTCATGACCCCATTTTGAGTTTTCTTGGCAGAAATACTGGAATGTTTGTCCTTTTCTTCTCTACCTCATTTTACAGATGAGGAAACTGAGGTCAACAGGCTTAAGTGATTTGCCCATAGCCAGTCAGTTAATAAGTGTCTGAGGCCAGATTTGAACTCAGGAAGCTGAGTCTTCCTTATCCCAAGTCCAGTGCTCTGTCCTCTATACCACCTAGTTGTCCCAGGAATCCTTGGTACTGTTACAAGGGAATCACTTTAAAAGACTGATATATATTAATTTAAGGTCGCCAAGGAATCAGCTATGTAATTCCTAAATGAAAAACTCAAGTCAGCCGTCAGCCTTTTTTGGAGTTTAATTACAATAGGAGCAAGAAAGGAATTAGAGATATATAGAGAGAGAGAAAGGGGAGAGAAGGGAATAGGGCTTAAATACCCCTTCTGTTTAGGCTGGGCCAAAAGGCCCAAGCCCTTAGATAGCTGGGGCAAAGAAAAGAGATCAGTCCCTTTCACTCACGTGTCCAAAATGGAGAAACAGTCTCAGAGGCCCCCACCTTCAGCTTCCTTCAGAGCAAGCTTCCTCCGAGCCCAGGAACCACACCGACCCAAAAACTCAACAACCACCACCTCGAGTCTCCAGACCCTCCTATCTTTAAGGAAACCATCCAAGTTGCCTCCCCTCAGTCCTCACATCTACCAATCACTCTTCATCAATTTGCCTGCCAATGGAGGCTCTCGCTTAACCCAGGACCGCCCAGAGGTTTCTGGCTTTTTGCACATGTCTGTTGAAGGTCATATTTTCAAATGATTAAATCTATACTCCTTTGTTACAGCCCTTTCTAAATCCTGTTAACTTGAGTATGGTAGAGATTTAGAAATAATTAAATTTTGATCTAGGCTGCAGCCCTTACTCAATCCTATTAGGACTGAATAGGGTGGAGTATCTCCATTGTATCAATTCTAAAATCAATCAAGACTCAAAGAAATTCCTGTTCTATGCTTAAGCATAGGTCAAAGTCCTTTCCATTGTTCAGCAAAAGGTTTCTGTCCTAAAGTAATCTTAAGAAGGGAAGAGAAGGAACCTCCCATGCCAATGGAGTTCCCATTCCAATAGACTATCAGTAAGAAATTTTCCAAGTATGAAATATCCCAATGGTGAAATTTCCAACATTTATAAGTCTAAGGAATTTTGAGGTTTACAGTACCATTTTGGTGACAGTCATATCTACTTCCTCCAGAGTAGCTTTGTACTTTAAACTTCTGTCCGCCATCATAGGACCAGTCTCATACAAGCCCTTATTTTACAGGGGCAGCTTTCACTTATCATTTTATATAAAAGGATAGGTACAGTGAAAGCTGTATGTATATATATATACATACAGCTTTATATATATATGTAATTATATATATAATATATAACACATATATATTATATATAAATAACATATAATATATAATATGATATAATATATTAATATATATTATATATAATATGTAAATATAATAAATAAATTTACATACACACACGTTTGTATCTAGGAGGTGTGCTTATTTGCTTATTTTCTGTCCAGCTCAAGAATATACATATATATATATATATATATATATATATATATATATATATATATATATACACACCTGGAAACACCAGAACTGACCAATCAGCATTTGGACCTTTCCTTTTTATACTGGTTGAGGAACTCAAGACACTTCATTCCCCAAAAGTCATTAAGGATGGAGAGAACCCTGGGGTTTGAATCAAGCTTTAGACACTTATTGGACGTATGGCCATTGGAAGGTTATGTAAACTTTCTGGTTCTGTTTTCTCATTTGTGAGACATGGGCAATGAGACGATTGGATTCAGTGTCCTCTGGAGTTTCTTCCAGCTTGGAATTTATGACCTTATCTCTTTCTACAGTTTCTCTTCCATCTTATTGACAGACCGTATTCCTCAAGACTGGAAAATCTCTTTTTCATTCTCAATCTTCTTTTCAAAGTGGGGGAAAAGTGTCTTTTCACATCTTTTCTCTGAGTCAAGCTTCTTTATTGCAACATTCATTTTCAATTCTTTTGTAGTTTTTAAAAATATTTCTTCTTTGAGGCAAGTTTATTTATTGCAACATTCATTTCCAATTCTTTTGCAGTTTCCCCTCCCCTCTTACATGGGAAATAACTCTTCCACCAACCCTGCCCCCTTGGAGGCAACATGATTTAGTGTGTGGGGCACTGGACTTGGCACGAGGAAGACCTGGCTTCATATCCCACTTCAGATACTTACTAGCCACAGGACCTTAGGCAAGTCGAGGCTCTTTGTGCCTCTTTTCCTCATAAGTAAAATGAGGAAATTAGACTCAGTCCCCAATGTTTCTTCCAGCTCTAAATCTATGATTCTATGTCCTCTGTAGGCTTAAGAAACTCTGTTTGATCTTCTTTCCCCTAAATCCCCCCAAAATATCACAGTTGCCCAACATAATAAGCATCCTAAAACACAGCATTGCTTGCATCCTCAGCTTACTTCCTTGTCTTGCTTTAAAAACAGGTGATCATTGGAGATTGCAGGTAACTTAGGAAGGGCAGATCCAGGGCTCTGAGCAGTACTAAAAAGGAAAGTCTGGGGAAGCCATTAAATAGAGAATGTAACCTTGAGGAATCATTAAAGGTTATTAATTTTTAAATGGATTCGACCATCAGTCTCTTATTGTCTTAGTATAATAAACCTGAATTTTACCCCAGGTACTTGAAGCATTATTACTTTCGTATCACAAGGGTGAGGACTGCTCTCATCATATTATATTATATATTACATATATTATATATATTATGTATATTAAGTACCTACTATGTGCTGTACCAAGTTGATACAAGGCCTAGTGTAAAACCAAAGAAAAGACATAACTTCAATTACCCCATTTCCCTTATTTGACTGTGAAGATTTCTTACAGGGATTTTTCCCCCTTCTCAATGGTCAGGTATGTCAGAAAAGATTTTCTCTCTCTCCAGTATTACTTTTTTTTTTTAACATCCTCTCTCAGTGATGTGGAGGTCAAAGACCACTGAGTAAATTCAGGTATAGATGAGCCTTAGAAGAGGAAGTTAAAGAACCAAGGAACCAACAAGACAGGAAACTGATTCCACAGGCACTTCCCCTCTGGGCAGGCCAGGCAAATTAAGAAACTATGATTGGTTCCTGAGATGTGACATGTGAGAGTTAGTGAGTGGAGAAAAAAGCTTATAAGTTCAGAGCAGGAATGAGTCTTGGTCTTTGGCATGCACATGGAGGAGCAGAGGGGACCCTTGCTGGGTTGTAGCTACAGGTCCTTTATAGCAGCCAATGGATTAGAGAGCTAAGTATCTTTCTACCTTTCCCTCTCTTTACTACTACTATTTTGATTTAATAAAGTTATTCAGCTACAAACAGCCTCATAATTTTAAATATTATAGATAAAAAGTGAGAAAGAAAAATAGATTTTTGTTCATTAAAAATTTTTAAATGAACCCTACAATATCAATTGTTTTTGTTTTCTTTTCTCAAAATGACAAAATTCACATTCTTCTTTTTTTCTTTATTTTCTTCCCAATTGCATACAGATTTTAACATTGAAGATTCACATCTGTGGCATTTTGAGGTTTAAAAAGCACTTTCCTTACAAGTAGTTATACCACAAAACAGGCAAAAGTATTATCAACTTTATAAGAAAGCAAAATGTTTATAATATTAACAAGCAATTAATTTGGAATTATAGGACCTATGTCCAAATACTGGCTCTCCTTCTTCTTACTCTCTGTTTGACTTCAGTCAGGTCACCCTCTCTGGTTTACACTTTTCTCATCTATAAAATGATAGAGAAGTATTATAGCCTGGGGCAATGATGGCAAACCTTTTAGAGACCAAGTGCCCAAGCTGCACCCTCATGCTATATGTGAGCCCCACCACCTTACCCCAGACTGGGAAGGGAGGAAGTGCTCCCTTTTTGCTGCTGGGCAGAGGGGCGGGTGATAAGAGAAATGTTTTCAGGCATGGTGGAGAGGGAGAAGGGAGCAGCCCCTCTGACACACATGCCATCAGTTTACCAATAAAGGGTTAAAGGTTATTAACTTTTTTGTGTGAGTCATGGACTGCTTTGACAATCTGGTAAAACCAATGAACACCTCAAAGTAACAATTTAAATACATTAAAATAATGCATAAATTGCATTTTATTGCAATTTAAATGCATAAAATCAACAAAGGAGATTTATTATAATGTAATGCAATTATCAAAATATTTTTAAGAACAAGTTCATAGGTCCTAGGTTAAGAATTCCTAGAGATCATCTTACTTCTAAGCCAAAGCAATAAGTTTAAAGAGGTGAATATACTTACCCAGGATCTTAAAGCCTTTTAGAAAGATGTCTTCCTTGGAAATATACTTGAATGGCCAAAGCAAGGTAGACCCTGTTAGGTTTTTTTTTTTTATGAATTGCTTTGGGAGACAGTGGAATCTCCATTGGAAACTTCAAGCACAGCCTTGAATATTTGAGGGATATTACAGAGAGGAGTCTCATTCAGGTTGAACTAGAAATCTTTGAGGTACCTTTCTAATTATTTGGATTCTGTGGCTCTACAATTACTGGTTAACACCAATGCTAGTGGAAGAATGAACCAAGGAAAGAAGATAAAATTCAAATAATTAATTTTCCTGCTTTTTGATAGACCCACAGAATGGGATGATTTCATATTGGCATAAATAATCAAATGTTTATTAAATTCTAGACATTTAATAGGGGCAGGTAGGTGGTGCAGCAAATAGAGCACCAAACTTGTAGGTAGGAAGATCCAAGTTCAAATCTGGCTTCAGACACTTACTAGATGTGTGTCTTTGGGCAAACCACTTTACCCTGTTTGCCTCAGTTTCCTCATCTGTAAAATGAACTGGAGGACATGGTAAACCACTCTAGTATTTCTGCCAAGAAAGCCCCAAATGGGGACATGAAGAGTCAGATATGACTGAAATAATTGAACAAACAGTGTTTTGTTCTTTCAAGGAATGGATGTCAAGACAAGTTCTCCTTCACAAAAGTAATTCTCCATCTACAAGAGCCAGTGTCCTCACTCTCATTCACTGCACACGTCAAATCACTTGCAAAATTCTATTATTTCTGCCTCCACAACATCTAGTAGATCACTCCCCTGCTCTCTTATTCACATGGCCACCATCCTAAGGCAAGCCAATGTCAGCTCTTGCCCAGACTATCGAAATGGCTTCTTAATGCTCTCCCTGGGTCAGGTCTCTCTCCTTATCCAACCCATCCTCCATCCAACTACCAACGTCATTTTACTAAAGCATGTCACTCCCCTACCCTGCTCGGATGCTTCCCTAACTGTGCCACCCCATCAGTGCCTTATTGCCTCCAGGGTCAGATATAGACTCTTCAATTTGGCTTTTAAAATCTTTTGTAGATAAGCACCAACTACTTTGTCAGCCTTGTTCCATGTAATTCTTTTTCATGGACTCTATAGTCCACACGCACACTCTGTGACTTTGGCACATAGTAGGGACTTTGCAAATGCTGATTTGTTGCTCTTTTCACTGACTTTTTCGTTGACATTTATGGGACATTCATGAATGCAAAGATATTCACGTGTCACTAAACCGTCTCTTTCCTTTAACAGGTTGTGAAGGAGGAGCCAGATTTTGCTAATGTCAATAAGAAATCCACTCTTCAGGACCCTAATGTAAGGTCTGTTGCTTCTTAGTTGAAGGGGCACGGGGAGAACCTATTAAATGAATCCTTTACTCTCCAGCACAGCCTCATCATTATTCTCTAAACAAAAGTCTTGACTCCATTTCTTTTGGGGTTAGGTGGCCCAGTAGACAGGACTGGAATCAGAAAGTTCAAATTTGACCTCAGACCCTCACTAGCTACGTGACTCTGGACAGGTCACTTAACCCTGCTGGCTTTAATTTCTTCATCTGTAAAATGAGCTGGAGAAGGAAATGGCAAACCACTCTGGTTTCCTTGCCAAGCAAACTCCAAATGGGGTCAGGAAGAGCCAGACAGAATTGATATGGCTGAACAACAACATTTATTTTTTTTAGTTCATAGCTTCCATCTTAGAATTTAAACTAAATATAAGGTTTTTAAATTTTTTATTATTTAATTTAATATTTAAAATAAATAAGTCAGAAGAATGGTAAGGACTAGACAATTGGGGTTAAGTGACTTGCCAAGGAAGTATCTGAGGCCAGATTTGAACCTAAGATCTCCCATCTCTAGGTCTGGATCTCTATCCACAGAGTCATCTAGCTGCCTCACCAACATTTCTTTTTAAAAATCAATATGGGCAGGAAATTAAATTGCCACAATTCGAGTTGAAAGGGTGTAGAAAAACTTTAGGTCAGCGATTTAAAATGTACTGTTGATCCTTAGTGGTAGTAGTGGTGGCCATGGTTGACTCTACAATTTCAGCAAGTAGCCATAAAGAGGTAGAAGATGCTAATGTAGCCTGGTAGACGGGGTCAGCCAGCAAGATATAGAACTGGAAAGTTCCTCTAATGGCTGACCACCAATCAGAATTGTCCACTGATTCTCTGTTTTTCTGTTCTCCTTTTTGTAGATGAAATTTATCCATGCCCTAATTGTCCTTTAGAGGAATTTAGCTCTCAAAATCTGATTGAAATGCAGCCACAGCGAAGCCTTCTATCCTTGGAATTCTATGATAGAAAGCAGAGTCACACAAAAGAAAATGGGCAATTCCGGTAGGCTTAAATTAGGTTATCTGATTGGCATTAGCCATTGTCTGTGAAGAGGAAGATTTGGAAGGAAACTTCTGATTGAGGGATGTTCGTAGAGTGAAAGTTCTCCTGCCTCAGACAAAATCTTGAAATATAATTAACAAGTGACTTCCAGTAATTAATTCTTGACTAAAGGGAAGATATGATGGCTTCAATGGATACTTGCTTTGAAAATGATAGCATAGGGGACAGCTAGGTGGATCAGTGGATTGAGAGCCAGGCCTAGAGACAGGAGGTCCTGGGTTCAAACCTCATCTCAGACACCTCCTCACTGTGTGATCTTGGGCAAGTCACTGAACCCCCATTGCCTAGCCCTTATGGCTCTTCTGCCTTGGAACCAGTACACAGTATTGATTCTAAGACAGAAGGTAAAGGGTTAAAAAAACAAGAAGAAAGAAAATGATAGTGTAATATTATGGATTAATTCAAATGGAAACAGATTGCCCTTTGTCGTGATGTAAGCTTGTCTCCATTGACCATGAGTAAGTCAGGCAGTAAATAAACATTTATTAAGTGCCTACCATGTGACAGGCTATTTAATCACTAGGGATATAAAGAAAGGTAAAAGACAGTCTCTGCTCTCAGGAGCTCATGATCTAATGACGGAATCAATGTGCAAAGAATTATGTAGAAACAATATATATGCAAGAAAAAGTGGATACAATTAACAGAGGGAAGGTTTAGAATTAGCAAAACCAAGAAATGTTCTCTGTAGAGAGTATGATTTTAGCTGGGACTTGGAGGAAGGCAGGAAAGCCATGAGGTAGAGATGAGGAGAAAGCATTTCAAACATGGGGAATAGTCATCAGAATCATCAATCCCTATTTTCTTTGTCTTTCCAAATTATGATGAGCACACTAGCCATCTAATCTTGAGATCCTTTTTCTACCTAGCTATTTCTTTGCCATCTTGAATTGGTTTCTCTGTTCTTCATTTCCAGGCAGGTTGGAGAGCTAGGTGGCTTAGCGGATTGAAAACTAAGCCTAGAAATGGGAGGTTCTGGGTTCAAATATGATCTCATACACTTTCTAGCTGTGTGATCCTGGGCAAGTCACTTAATTCCCATTGCCTCTAACCCTTACATTCTTCTGCCTTGGAACTAATATACAGTATTGATTCTAAGGTGGAAGGTAAGGGTTTAAAAAAAATTCCAGGCAAAGCCAGCCCTACACACAATCACATAGTAAGAAGAATCTCTCTTCAGCACCCTTCTGTTCTCTGTTTTTTTTTTTGGTGCTCCCCATCCCTAACTCCAGGTACCCCATGCCTCTCCTGACTGGCCAACATCCTTTCCAGTACGAAGGTCACTCTTCTTGGCAGAAAAAACAGACATATAATAAGAGTCAAGAAACAATTCCTTCTCTCTGTTGTCGCTTGTCATAGTTCCATCCAAACCATGCAAAGCCTCTATTCCTATTTTGAGTCTCCCTTTTCCCCTAATATAACCACAAATGTTTTGTTTTCTTGGGGGTTTTTTGGTCTTAGCTTCTCTCATGAGCTTTAGAATCTCCTAAGCTCTGACAATTCTGACACACGTTTTATAAAACTGCACCACACTCTTCTATTCATCCTCTGTTTTCTAGCCTTGCTTCCATCTTCCTTACATTTCTTTGTAGATCTAAGTTGTTTTGTGAGTTCTGTGAAATTCACATTGGCTTCTTCAGAGAGGTCACTTTTTCCTTCCTGCTTCAAATTGTTTCCCTTTGGGTCTTCAGAATTTCATATCTGAGCATCTCTCATCCCTCCTTGGGCTGACCTTCCCATTGTATTTTTGTTCAGGAGATCTTACCTTTCTTTCCTCTTGAAATCTACTTTCTCAAAGTCTGAGGTATGTGTCAAACTATTCCTGGACTTCCTTTCCTTCTCTATCATACATTCTCAGAGAGAAGGTTCACTCTTCCCCACCCCCACGGGATCTCTCATCATTTCTGCTGCAACAACCAAGAACTCCCTGTTAGTGAGAATAAGGTCTAGAATAGACTCTCCCCTCGTTGCTTCGAGACAGAGAGGCAGAGAGAGAGACAAAGATCTAACATGTGAGCGGATCATTGAAGTTTCCCCCCCTCCAATCAATATTATAGCAAGCCTCCAGGCCATCTTGGATCTGTTTCTCAAATTCTTCGTCTCTTTCCTCTTTATGATGAAGTGATCTTCGTATATATTCCAGGGGCAAATCACTATTGTTTTAGTGATCATTGACCTTCACTCTCATGTTTCCCATCTCTTTCCTGGATCCTCTCAAAGGAGTATATTTTCTTAATTAACAGTCGCTATCCTACTACCTATCCCATTTCTAGGGCTATGGTACAATCACAGATTTGATCCCGCTAAGCTTCACTGATACCTATGAGATCAAATTTGACTTTTGTACATCAGATCTTCTAGTTCCTCTTGTTGGTTTGTCTAGTCGGTCACTCAAAAAGGATTATTTTTAAACCCTTACCTTCTGTCTTAGAATCAATATTAAGTTTGTTTCCAAGACAGAAAAGCAATAATGGCAAGGCAGTGGAGATTAAGTGGCTTACCCAGGATCACTCAGCTGGGAAGTATTTGAGATCAGATATTGCCTGGCTCTCTATCCCCTGAATCACTTTCTGACCCTTTGATAAGTGTTTATTAAACATTATCTATGTGCCAGGCCATGTACTAAGTGATAGGAGTACAAACACAAGCAAAAAAAAGAAAAAAGAGAGATAGTCCCTGACCTCAAGGTCATTCTAATGAAATCATTAGAATTCTAATAAAGGAAGAAAATATATAAAATGAAGCTGAAGGGGGAAGAGGTGGAGAGAGAAGAGCCTCAGCGCTGGGACATGATGGAAAGGCTAAAGTTAAACCTTGTGGAGAAATGAAGAGATGACTCACCTGGGCATCTTCCTTAAATTAAGGTTCTAAGAGAAGCCATCCAAGTAGAGAAAGAGACTTTAGGAGAGGATGTAAATTCTAGGACTGAAGTGATCTTCCAAAAGGAAGAGGTTTCTGGACCATGATGGAGAAGTCTGGCAGAGAACACTCTTGTGAGAAATCATTAAGCTTAAACATTGAATATTTGTGTATAGATATTTATGGCCATAGGTTTTACTACAATCTCTTTTCTTATATTTTGCATCCTGTGATCTTCTGGGTAGGGCTACTAGGTGGTGCCATAATGGATAAAGTGCTGGGCCTGGAATCAGGAAGACTCATCTTCTCAAGGTCAAATCTGGCCTCAGATACTCACTAGCTATATGACCCTGAGCAAGTCATTTAACCCTGTTGGTCTCAATTTCCTTATCTGCAAAATAAGCTGGAGAAGGAAATGACAAGCCATTCCAATATCTTAGCCAAGAAAACCCCAAATGGGGTCACGAAGAATCTAACCTGACTAAAAATGACTGAACAACAATAGAACTTCTGGATATTTCAACTGCTAGCCTTCCTTCTTTGTAGCCATTCTCTCTAGTGTCCAAATTAAGGGGATACTCATATGCAATCTTCTTCTCGGCAATGCCTCTTAGACTCTTTTCTGGCATTATCATTTGTGACTACATGAATTCCCCCAAGTGGGTAATTATTATCCATTTTAATATGGCTTGAGAGATTCTCTTTTCAGTCTTGGATCCCTGCCCTGGGAAGAGAGCAGAATTCTCTGTTGTTATTAGGTTGATAAATGGCTGCCTCTGTATGCCTGAGCAAGGAATCACTAATTAATGCTACTTTTCTTTTCTTCTTATGTCTCTTATTTCCACTTGATAGTTTCTGTGACCAATCAAAAAACCTTTATTAAACACCTACTATGTGCCAACCACTTGCACTGAATGCTGCAAATTCAAAGAAAGACAAAAAAGAACAGCCTCTACCCTTATTCTCTAATGGGGAGGGACCACATGAAGGCAAAAACATACAAACAAGATATAAGCAACAAAATTTGGAGATAATCAATAGAGGAAAGACACTAGAATTAGGAGGGATCAGGAGAGGTTTCCTGGAGGAAGTAGAATTTTCACTGAAATTTGAAGGAAGCCAGGAGGTGGAAGTGACGATAAAGAGCTTTCCAGGTATGGACGAGAGCCCCAAGAATCAAGAGAAGCCTGAGGCACTTTAAATGTAGAGAAGATTTGGGAAATCATGAACAGCAAACACGGGATGAGAATGCTTGTGTTTCTCATTGGTAAAGAAGGGCCCACCCATATTGATGAAATTACAGATGCACAATAGTATCGGCATCCCAACTTCTTCTATTCTTGAATCTTTCTGATCTAAGAGATGTCCCCTGAATTCTTGTATAATATTTAGGAGCTAAACAAAACAGTTTCCCCTTTGATTATGCAGATGCAGGTTATTGAGTGGACATTTATCAAATTCCTAGCAGATGCTGAGAATACAGAGGAAAAAATAGTTCCTTCTCTGAAGGATCTTATATTGAGAGTGGGCATGGGAATGTGAGTAATTACAATGTGATGGTGGAGAAGGAGAAACAAAGACAAATTCTAAGGCTGCAAGAGATGATATTAGAAGGAATGGCGAGGATTGAATGTCCTGGAGAAATCAAGAGAAATCCCTTGTTCCTTGTGGCATCTGAGCTGAGCTTGAATGTGTAAGATTAAAATTAATATCCAATAATTCCAAGTATTATATTTTATAAGATTTATTATTAATAATCACTTGAAGTAGGAAAAGTACAAGAACAAAAGTAAAAGCCTGAGTAAAGACACGTGAGAAAAATTCTCCTGCCTGGGACTCATCCCACCTCCACAAACCATGATCAGGGGAAAAAAGCGTGAGAGGGCGGAGCTACACACAATTTATATCTTCCCTTCATTAGTACCTAACATGAGAAGGATCATGGGAAGCTGAGATTTAGAGTCCTAGGGATCAAATCCTAATTACACAAATGGAAGCTAGGGGTCAGGAGTGAGGAGGAAGAAGAGGGAATCCATTCTAGATATGAAGAAATGGGGGGAAGGGGGAGGAAAGGGGGAGATACCTATGCAAAGACTGAGTTGGGAGCTGGGATATTGTTTACAGGGAATAGAAAGTAGACTAGTTTGACTGGAACAGGTAGTACATGAAAGAAGGCATGCATCATACAATAGGAAGGGTACTGGCCTTGGTGCTGGGGGATCTGGGATCTAGCAGACTCTGGGCAAACCACTCTATGATATTCCTGTCTGTGATATGAGAGAGTTGGACTAGATGGCTTCTAAGATCCCATTTAGCTCTGTCTAATGTTGTTATGAAGTGACTAGAGAGACAGGGAGATTGTGGTGAGTTCAATCAGACTGAGGAATATGATTATCCTGAAGGAATTAGAAATTGTTCAAATCTTTGAATAGGGCAGGTTTACATGATCAGATCTGAGTTTGAGGAATACCAGTTTGGTAGCTGTGCAGAAGATGGATTATTGAGGAGGAAAGATCAGACAAACAGAGGCCAATTAGGGAGTTATTGCAACAGACCAGATGAGAAATCATGAAAGCTTGAATTTTATAGTTGAGCCTGTGTGTGTGTGTGTGTGAGTGTGTGAATGAAATCAAGGAGGCTAATGGAAGAAAGATTGAGGAGACAGAATTGGCAGGACTCTGCAAATGACCATATCTGGTTTAAAGGAGAAGAAAAAGACAGAAATATTGTCAAGGTTTTGAATTCAGGTGATTGGCAAGATCATGATATTCTTAACAGAATTAGGGAAGTGTGTCCCATTACAGATGTCCATAATAGGCACTTAGATCCCTTGGCACTCTGGGAGAAATGGAACTATATTCAGCATGAGGTTTGCCTTTCAAATGGATATGGAATAGGCATGTAACTTCTAGAAAGAACTTTGGTCTGTTTCTTCTTCTCCCTTAGAGTTTAAATTGTGTGCTTATTTCACTTTGGATATGCTATGGAAATGGATATGTCATTGTAACGATATACTACACAATCAGATTTTAAGGACATATCCTTCGTTGCTGTTAACAGACAATAAACTATGTCCCAGAAGAGTTGTTTGGGTGTTGGTTGACTCCAAAAAAAAAAGTTTATATCCTAAATAAATCAATGTATGCAAAAAGTAAACAAGAAAAGGAAGTAAATTCAGCTTGATGAAATATTTATTAAATATAAACTACCGTTAAGGTACTGTGCTAAATTCTGGGGAAAGATACAAAGATAGAAATCAGAGTCCCTGACCTCAGAGAATTAACATTCTACAAAACAAATGGATTTTCTAATTCACCAAGAAAGGTAGGATATCCCGGTGTGGCTTGGCTGGGAAAACAATAACTAAAACAAAAATGTTACCATATGCTTTTTTCCCCTCTCTCCAGAAGCCCTGTTCCTTCTATAAAAGTAGAAGCTACACCAACAGCTACAGAAAAGCAAGAGAAGCAAGAAATTAAGCCCCCACGAGTGAGAAAATTAACAAGACAATACAGTTTGTGAGTTCTACACTGCAAGTTTTGGTATGTGGAGTGGGTGGAGGGGAAGGAGAAAGAAAAAGAGGGAAGAAGACCTTCAATCTCCATGGAACAGACTCCTCTTTTACTAATGCAATTCTGGTTGGTTCCTGTTCCACCATTTATCATCTTAGAGACTTGCCTGGGCCTCAGAGGCACTGAGGAATTACGTGACTTGTCCAGGGTCACACATCCAGAATGTGTTAGAGGCAGGATTTAAATCCAATTCTTCCTGACTCAGAAGCTATCTCTTGCTTAAGGGGCAGGTAGGTGGTACAGAGGATACAGCTGGAGCCCCAATAAGGAAGACTCTTCTTTCTGGGTTCAAATCTGGCCTCAGACACTTAGTAGCTATGTGACTCTGTGAAAGCCATTTAACCCTGTATGTCTCAGTTTCCTTGTCTCCAAAATGAGCTGGAGAAGGAAATAACAAAACACTCAAGTATCTTTGCTCAGAGAACCCCAAATGGGGTCACAAAGTATCAGATACAATTGGAACGACTGACCAACAACAAATACCATTGAGAAGTTTATGACTTGCCTGGGATCACATAGCCAATTTGTGTAAGAGATGGTATTTGAACCCAAGTCTCCCTGGTTCAAAAGTCAGATCTCTATCCTCCACTCCAAGGTTCTTCTCACTGGTATATTACAGTCACAAAAATTAAGGAATAATATGTGTATAAATAATAGCTATTTCCCTTTCTCTTTTTCTCCTCATCTCCATAAAGGGTCATGTATTGGCATAAGAGCAATATCTCCTCCTCCTAAATGGAGTGAGGAGAAGAGGGAACTTCCACAGTTTGCATAATAATGTTTTCAGGTCATCTTTTCAAAAGATTCATGATTGCATCAGAGTGGGTACTTCCTCTGTTGTTTCAGGTATCAGTCCCTCCATTTTTTCTATATTAGTCTTGCCCATGTTTTTCAGTAAATTATCTAAGGAGGATAACAGGTTGAGTGAGAAAGACTTTCAGATAATTTCATTTTTTTCTCTCTGTAATTTGTTTTCTGGATTAAGTCCTGGAAGTCTCTGTAGATTAATCCTTAAGGAAGAAACATAATTATTACTAGAAGGTTAGTCCAAGACCCTAGAACCCTTCCTTTGTTCTCGAAATGTTCCATGGATACTCATGCAGGATCGGGTTGTCTTGTCTTTCACTTTCACAGCATAAATAAATCACATAATATATTAATGTTACCCATTACAATAGTCAGAATTGGTATGTTAGAAGGGGTGGGTACCTGGTCTGGGGAAGTTTAGAGAATCTATGCCTATACTCCCCAGAAACAGTACAATAGTCCATGGATTTCACAGCCCGATAGACAAGGTAGGAAATAAGGATATACAGTCTTCATAGATTGTAAATTTAACCTATGCCTGACTCCCTTTATATATTAAAAAGGAAATTGTATTGTGGGTATTGTTCTATTTCCCTCAGGATAAGTAAATCCAATTTTCAAGTACTACCTATCTATAGCTTGATATTTTTAGTGAATGCAGAGTTTATGCACATACATAATAAGTGGCCCTGACCTCATGGGAAAAAAAAATAATTTTTGTATATTTATTTTCAATAATTTTTAGTACTACACTTGTTGTTTTTCTTTGATTATCTTTTTTCTGGTGGGAAGAGAAATTATGTCGCCGTGGGTAGGAGGCCATATTATAGTTAATCAGATAAAATTCCACCTATTTAAGAAAAATGACAGATTTTGAATGGAAAGAGAACATCAGGTAGTCAAGTAGTCAAATGCCAGGGAAAACACAGTCAATTTCCAGGATTGTAATAAGTGACAGCAGAAGGAATTGGGAGGTTTGGATGTCCTGAAGTGATTCAAAATAGATGCTTAATAACTTTGAGGCAGATTGTTGAGATGAGATTTAGACATCTTAAGAAAACGGGGCTGCAAGGAATCTGAAAATTTGTATTTGGGAAGCACTTACACTGAGTTACATTTTCAAAATGATCTGTAAATGCCTGAATACAAAGGGAAAAGAGGCAAACTGAGGAGAAGAGTAAACAAGTGGAAGGAGCAGAAGATCATATTAAAATAAAATAAAATACAGAAGGATTAGCACCATTTCAGAAAAGATGACATTGTAAGGTAATAACTGGAGTCCCAAACAACCCAGAGACACTCCACAAGCTATTTCTTTTCCTTTTATTCTTTTAAAAGTTTTATTGTAGCCTTTGGTTTTAACATTATTGCAATTTCCTCTTCCTGCTTCCCTCCAGTCCAATCGTATTTTGAATCCTGATCTAGCCACTGGTTGTATCCTTCATTAAACTAATTCTACACACACTAAAAAAAAATGGTATCTCTCATGTTAGTTATACTGAAAGTGATAAGGAATATGGGGAGGGCAGTTTTCAGTACTATTAGATGCCCTCTTTTTCCCCCAGGACCTTTGATTTTATATCATGATCATCTGATAGACTTCCAAAAAGAGTTCTTATAACTATGAAAGAATCACTATTTTTTGTTTCAGACTGTTTGTTTTTTTTTGGGGGGGAGAGGGGTTGCTGTCCAGATTTTGGCTGGATATGACAACAAAGTTTAGCAAATTGTGTTTGCTAATAGAGTTGTGTTAGACCCAGAGTTCTGAACCTATAGCCATGCTGGGGGAAAACACACACACAATACACCATATGTGTATATACACTGGGGACCACTAGGGCGGAGCTGAATAGTTTTCAGTCTTTGTATAATATAATCTATCTAATCTAATATATCATCAGTCTTTTTTAACCCTTACCTTCCATCTTAGAATCAATACTAAGTATCAGTTCCAAGGCAGAAGAGTGGTAAGGACTAGGCGATGGGGGTTAATTGACTTGTCCAGGGTCACATAGCTAGGAAGGGTCTGAGGTCAGATTTGAACCCAGGACCTCCCATCTCTAGGCCTGACTCTCAATCCACTGAGCTACCCAGCTTTTCCCTATACCATCATTCTTGACAAACATATTTAAAAGAACACAGATGCAGCTCTAAAAATGATTGAAAACAAATGTACAATTATTAAAGAATTATATGCACTTGAAGATAGCAAACTAAATAAGCCAGCATGCAAAATGCAAAATAAATAAATAAATTCCATCTTGTTTTCCCCCTAGGAGATTATTTATGGCAAATAGCCTTTTTTAAAAGTTATTTTTCCCCAGTTATATGCATCAGTTAATAGCTTTTAAAAATAATTTTGGAACAAAATTATAAGCTGCTTGGTTAATATTAACAGAACAAAATAACTGGGTCAGTCCCTGTGAAGACATATCCTTCTTGAATCTCCTTCCTTTGGAAACCCCTTTGTTGTAATGAGCAGAGCTTCATGTACTTTCAGTAACCACAGTGATGAAGATGACCTTCCTCCAGCCCTGGTTGCTGCCATAGCAACAACAGCATCAGGACCACCAGCATCTCCAGCATCCCAGAAAATCAGCACACCTCAGAAGTCAGAAGGGCAAAACCAGCTATCACCCCGCGCAAAGGTACAGTGCAAGAAGGGAAAGGGGTGTACAAAAGGCTGACTATGCTGGATCATGCTGTAAATATACAGAATATAGAGACAGGAAGTAGAAGACATATCATATTACCCCTTTTTAATTCCATATGAACAATGTAGAAAGCTAAAACTTATATACAAAAAGCAGCATTTTACCTAGAGTGTGAGCTTTCATTTTTATTACATTAATTTTAGCCACTTCTGTACTTTGACTCACCTGTATTATCTCACTACTTCTCAATAATCTATGATGTTTTTGTTATCCAGATATAATTAAGGTCAAATTCTAGAATCATAACATCTTAAAACTGGAAAGAATTAGAGATATCATTTAGATCATTCCCTACCTCCATTATACAAATGAGGAAATTAAAATCAAGAAAAATTATCTTCCCCAAGGTCACAAAGCTAGCTTATGACACAGATGAGGCTTGAACTCATCTCCAAAAGTAACAATTTGCATTCCTTAAAATGATGCCCTCGAGATATAATAATAACTAATATTTATATAGAGTTTTAAGTTTTGAAAAGTTTTACAAAGAGTATCTCACTTGATTCTCAAAAAAATCCTTGGGAAGTCTTTCCTATTATGATCCCCATTTTACATATAAGGAAAACAATGCAGACATCAGTTAAGTGACTTATCCAGGGACACACTACTAGTGTGTGAAACAATAACTACATTGATTAAATGCATGAGTTATACTTTTTGATCTACACAAATAGTCTAGGTCATATTGACTGGCCCTATTTACCATCACTAGTATTAAAAAAGACAAAAATGTGGAATGAACCTGTAGTTTTCTCATTGAGTACAGTATATGTTATACTTTTAAATGCTGGTCCAATGTTGACCTGGAAACGTTTTCTGCCTTTTTAGAGTCCCTCTGACACAGGAGATGTGTTTACCTTGGGACCAGGTGACCTTTTGATGGATTTCACAGAAGCCACACCAATGGTAAATTTTAGGGTTTGCTTTTTAAAGCAAAATTATTTTTTAAAGAAAACTCTCTACAAATGAGAATAGCCACAAAGCATGGGACACATACCGGATCATTGTAAATCATGATATACCTCTTGGAAAGGTTAATTCAATGCTGTATTCAACATACATTCAGTGATACAAGTTGAAGTCCTTCATTCCAAGAACTTCCCAGGACTGCATTTGTCCTTTAGGTTTTGGCATTTATGACAGACACTTTCAGTGTCTTTGTACCCTTATCCTTGAAAGAAGCTATTCTGGGTCTTATTATATTTCACATATTTGAGTATGACTACAGTATTTCTCACAGCAGGTTCACTTGTTAAGCCATTCTTTGTCGGTCTCGTCCCTGCTTGTGTTGCGGCTTCTTGGCTTCATGTGTCTGTGTGATGACCTAGTTCTATATAAACCCCCTCTCTCTGGCTGCTGCATGCCAGTTATCCATCTGCTGCTGTATCTTCCCAGCAGTCAACCTCTTTACTCCCCTGCTTCAAGTGCTCATCTGGTGATTCTCTCTTGCTTTTCAGCCAACCCACTCAGGTCTTGCTTCCACCCCTTCCTGCTCTCTGCCCTTCGCACACATTCATTAGAGGGAGGAAGGTAGATTGCTTTCTCCAGTGCAATTCTGTGGAGCATCCTTGCAATTTGATAAGTATGGCACAGAGATGACCTTGATATCCCGTATTCTACTAAAAGTCCTTGATAAGTCCTGATAAGATTCCTTGAAGAGTCTCATAACTCTGGATCAATAAGCCCTGTAATCTTCCTGTGCTCAATTTATCTTTATGAGGCTTCAAAATCAAGTATAAATAAAAGCTATTGCTATTCCCCCAGTGGTCACCATAAAGTTTTTCTTTTACTAAAAATTATTATTTTGAAAATTATTGACAAATTCTCAAAACCCAAAGTAAATGTCCACTAACTTATTACCATATCGCATAGTTAACTATTGACCACAGGGCATTTAGAGAAGGTCTTACCGGCTCTTAGAGAAGTTATCCAGACTTGGTACAGACAAAGGCTGGTTTCCCTTTCAGATAAATGAGGCCACACTTCTGTAGGCTGGAAAATAAACATGTGGTTGTACCCTACCAAATGCAAAATCTTTTTTCTAGGTGCTGAAAGACTCAAAGAAAGAGAGAACATGTGGTCCCTGCTCTGAAGAGCGGGTAACCTAGTTGGGTTGGGAAACATCTGCATGGAACAGTGTGGATAATAATAGTGTATGTGGAATATATAAAATGATTCAAAGTAAATGATCAAAACGGGACAGCAGAAGCTTCTTAGAAATGCAAGTTTTTAGCAAAGTGTTAAAGGAAGCACAAGTTGGAGTAAAATTAGAGATGAAAGGGAGAGAATCCTAGGGAACCTAAATAAAGCAGGATCTAAAATAAGACCATAAATAAAGGCATGAAAGTAACAATGGCCAAGTTGAGTGTGTGGCTCAAATGGATGGGGCCATTTTGTCAAGAACTGAAATGTCAGGCTTGATAATAGAAAGGTCAGTGGGGCAGAGCTGGTTCTTTAAATGTAGGCTGAGCCTTTGATGATTCTTTTAAGTTGAGAAGAACACAAGTCCCCTCAGAAATGGAGGGAGATGATATTGGTAACAGAGCAAAATGGAATCATGGAGGGAAAACTGTAGGAAGAAATATAGGTTAAGAGGCTATTGCTATAATTAAAACTAAAGATCATAAGATTTCTAATTAGAGGGGATTTTAGAGGTCATCGAGTTGAGAGGGATGAATATGGATAACCTATACAAACTGAGAGAATGGAGATGAGTCTAAGACACACCAATGTTGTAAGTCCCCTGAATATAAAGCACTAATGTGATGGTGGTGGTGTTATTGCTGTTCAGTCATTTCAGTCACATCTGACTCTTGGTGACACCATTTGGGGTTTTCTTGATGGAGATGCTGGAGTCGTTTACCAATTTCTTCTCCAACTCATTTTACAGATATGGAAACTGAGCCAAACAGAGGTCAGTGGCTTGCCTAGAGTTACATAGCTAGTATGTGTCTGAGGCTAGATCTGAATTCAGATCTTCCTGATTCCAGGCTCTGAATGCCTTCCACTACACTACCAAGCTGCCCATATGTAATGGTGCCATTCATCAAAAACATTGCACTTAATTTGTGTGGAGGATTGTGCAAAGTGATGGCAAAGTACACATTTTGTCCCTTCTCTCCTAGATCTTCTAGTCTGAGAGAGGAATAAAATATGAGAAGAAAGAAATCATCAACAAATCTTTATTAACCAACTAACAGGCAGTGAAGTAGGCATGAGAGATACAAATGCCATGTTGGAAATAATGTGTCCTTGCAGGAAACAATGCATCCTCCTAATGAGGAGACAATGCAGATGAAAGTATCTGTATATGAAGGTAGAGGAAGAATAAATACAAATAAATACAGAGTTAAATCAGTCCTTTGGGAGGGAAAGCAGTCGCAGTTGAGGGAATCATAAAAGTTTTTGCGTAAAAGGCAGTGCTTGAGGTGCAAGTTAAAAGGAAAGGTATTCTATGAAGAGGAAGTGAGAAGGAATCTGTGATAAGCCTGGAGGTGGTAGGTGAAGAAGTGTAGTGTGTCAGGAGCAAAGAAAAAGCCAGTTTTGCTAGATTGTAGAATGTTAGAGGGGGAATAATGTCGAATGATGTTGGAAATATGGGTTAGGGTAGGTGGTTAAGGGCATTAGAAACTAAAAAGAAGTTTTTGTTTGATTCTAGAGGCAATAGAGAGCCACTAGAGGCAATAGAGTGACATACTAAGAGAACTATAATTTACCTGGTAAATGGCAAATGCATTAGAGAGTTGTCCACAAAAGTGATATGGGAAGTGTAGTGGGAGGCAATGGGGAAACACTGGGCAATGGATAAAGCTCTGGGCCTGGAGTCAGGAAGACCTGGCCTCAGACTCTACTAGCCTGTGTGACCTTGGGCAAGTCATTTAGCCTCTGCTTCAGTTTCTTCATCTGTAAAATGGAGACAATAATAGCACCTACCTACCAGGGTTGTTGGCAGGGTTCAAATGGGATAATATTTGTGCAGTGCCTGGTACATAGTAGGTAGTATGTAAGTGTTAGTGATCATCATTATTACTGTTACTATTACAGGAGATTTGGAGAGTGCTAGATGAGGTTAACTAGCATTCGATATGGGCTTTTCAGTGTGGGTAGAAATTTAACAAGTCAATTAGAAAGGAAAAGTTTGAGAAAAGCACAGACAAATGGTGGCTGAAGACCTCTTTAGGAACCAGAGAATATTATAGTTTGCCTGAAGTGAAGAGTATAGGGAGAAGAGTATAGTATAGTAGTAGTCTCTTGGTAACCAAGAATGACAATTGTCTTTGTGCGCTTTCATCTGTGATGTACCCTCATATGGCTTGAAGAGGGTGGGGATAGATGAGTGTGCACAAAAACACTTGTGCGTGAAGGAGATTTAAGTGGAAAAGTCAATGCACAGAGACAGTCCCACTCTCTCGGCGTTGGAAGCCTGGGTCCAATGGCACGAAAAATTGTTACGTCTGGAGACTTCCTCAGCTGCATTGGATGGCCGTGTTGTCTTTTGTGCTCCAACACACCCTAAGCACTCCACAGTGCTTTGTTGCATCGCCCTCTCAGCCGTTGAACCTTCTTATTGGTTTCTTCTGTCTGTTCAGCCAAAGCAGTCTTCACATGCTGGGTGAGCAAAGCCAAAAAGGAAGATGGCGCCACATCAAGGAAAATGTTGAATGCTGGGCTAAGGAGATTAAATTTTATTCCACAGGCAAATAAAATCCCTGAAGACTTCTAGTAGTGGTGGGCTGATACTGGCAATTTGTTCAGAGTTAATGATGGGGTAAAATGAGACACTTCCAAAGCACTGAATAGTTAATTTTTTTAAAAAGGGTTGCTTTGCCCTAACATAGCAAATATATGTAATAAGAATATAGTGGCACTGAATTTCCATGGATCCTTTTGTCTATGGAAACTTGTCTGGTCAGCAGGGAAGGGCATGATGACTCATGTAATCATCAGAAATCCATTGGACCCCCTTCCCCACTCCTTTCAAGATCTACACTATATGGACCTCTTGGCATCAAAGGTCAAAATTAGCAATCTTCCAACCTAGAGTTGTGAAAGAACCTTCCTGATCTGTCTTTATACAGGATGGAGTTTTAAATAAGCAATTTATTTATGAGCTTAGACCTTCTCTAAAACAATGAGAATGAACAAGCACTAGGTCATCCTTAGGGATCAAAGTCAATAATGTAGAAGGCGTCCAATGGATACTGCTGTTGTTTTTAAACTCATCTTTTTTCTTAGAACCAATCATCTTCTGTCTTGAAGGGTTAAGCAATGGGAGTTAAGTGATTACCCAGCATCACACAGCTAGGAAGTGTCCGAGGCCAGATTTGAACTCATGACTTCCAACCTCCAGGCCTGGCTCTCTATCTACCTAGCTACCCATGAAGCAATTAAACAAAAAAGAGACTATAAAGAAATGCCTAGCAGTAGAAAAAAATAGACTTCCCTTAAGCCAGTACTGCATGAGATTTTTCTTACTAAAATCATATAAACACTAAAGCACATGTGTGAATAGGGAATGCATTGTATACTACTTAATGGGGAATTATATATACTTTTAGCCATTTCTAATTAAGCAGGTCTTTAAGAATATAGTCACAGGTTTTATTCCCTTCTTCATATTTGTCTAATTTAACAGAAAACAAAATAAATATCTCTTTACTAAACTAGGTATGCAAAGGGAATTTTAGGCTTTGTAGATTTGGGTTTGTTTGTTTTTTCTTTGCTGGGGGTTAGAGATAAAGGGTATGGCTTACTAAGCATCTTGGTGGTACCATGGACAGAGTGATGGGCCTGGAGGAAAGAAATTGCTGTCTTGTTCAGTCATGTTCAATTTTTCATGATACCACTTGGGGTTTTCTTGGCAGGAATACCTAAGTAGTTTGCCATTTCCTTCTCCAGTTCATTTTACAGATGAGGAAAAATAGGGTTAAGTGACTTGCCTAAGGTCATATTAAGGACTTGCCTAAGTCAGTAGCTGAGGCCAGTTTTGAACCCAGGAAGATAGGTTGAGCACTCTATCTACTCTACCTCCTAGCTGTCCTTTCATATTCCTTTTACCTCCACCTTAAACAGTCTTTCTCTTCCTTTAAGATGGATTTGAACTCCCAAAGGTGAATCTTCCTAACTCCAGACCCTGGCACTTTACCCACTGACCTCAGACACTTATTAGCTGTGTGACCCTAGGCAAGTCATTTAATTCTGTCTACCTCAGTTTCCTCTTCTGTAAAACATGGATAACAATGGAAACTACCTCCCATAGTTGTTGTGAGGATAAAATGAGATGATATTTGTAAAGCACTTGGTGAAATTAAAGAAAAACCTAAGTGTTAGCTATTATTACTTTTTCTATTTTATAATTTGATTTTATATATTACTTTTATAGCAAAAGAAAAATGTAGCTCTCAACCAAAAATAAAATCACTCACACACACACACACACACACACACACACACACACACACCAGTACTATTAAAAGTTAGGATGATGCACATGCTGTGTTTTAGCAAATACCCTTGTCCAGATTTTTGCTGAAGAGAGTGTTATATTTCCTGACATTCCTTCTAGGAATTGCCAGAAGCACATCTGCCAGCTGGGAGCCCCTACTTTGATTCCTTGCCCAGACTACCACAGCTCTTTTATCAGCATGGTGCAAGGAAAAGAGAGCGTGATCAGAGAGAAAGGGCCTTGGTTAAAATCCCAGTCCTGTGTAACCTTGGGCAAATCCCCGAACCTCTCTGGGTTTCAGGAAGCTAGATGTTTGCAGTGGATAGAGTGTCAGGAGTTGGGGAGACTTATCTTCCCAAGTTCAAATCTGGCCTCATACACTTACTAGCTAAGTGTCTTTACCTTGTTTGCCTCAGTTTCTTCATCTGTAAAATGAGCTTTGGAGAAGGAAATGGCAAACCATTCTAGAATCTTGGCCAAGAAACCCCAACTGGGGTCGTTAAGAGTAAGACCCAATTAAAAATGACTGAGCAACAATTGGACTATATAACCATGAAGGTTCTTTCGACTGAATGATCCTGTCTAGCCTGTTCCAGCATGAAAATGCCATCTCCAGTCTCAGCGTGAAGGGACTCCTTCCAAGCCAAACTAGGTTGAGTACAAGACGACCCAGGCAAACCCTTAGGATGCTTGACACAATGACTCAAGAAGCAGGTCCTGAGATCAGCTAATAGAGCTAAAGTGTCAAGAAACTAGAACTTTGGTTGAAACACCAAAGGAAACAAAAACAAAGAATCCCTTATGACTTCTACTATGGGCAGCTAAGTAGCACAGTGGATAGAATGCCAGTCCTGGAGTCAGTGAGACTCATATTCTTCAGTTCAAGTCTGGCCTTAGACAGACACTGCTTATCTGTGTGACCTAGGTAAGTCACTTAACCCTATTTGCCTCTGTTTCCTCATCTGTAAAATGAACTGGAAAAGGAAATGGCAAGCCACTCCAGTGTCTTGGCCAAGAAAATCCCAAATGGAGTCACAAAGAGTCAGACATAACTGACGACTCAACAACAACATGACTTCTACTGTCACTACCCAAGAACTTCAAAGATAATCAAGGCAGCTAGGTAATACATTGGTTAGAGCACTGGATCTGGAGTCAGGAAGTTCTGAGTTCAAATCCAACCTCAGACACTTCTTGGCTATGTGACCTTGAGAGAGTTACTTGACCTCTGTCTGTCTTAGTCTCCTCAACTGTAAAATAGGGATAATAATAGTACCTGCCTCTCAGGTTTGTTATAGGGATAGAATGAGATAATATGTGTCTGGCACCTTATGAGTACTAAATATATATTTGTCTCCTTCCTTCTTGTGCCTCAGTTTCTTTATCTTTAATATGAGGGTGGTAATTCCCAGAGTTGCTATACAGATAAAAAGATAATATTTATAACGCATTTGGAAAATCTTAAAGCATTATATATATATATATACATATATGTGCTAGTCATTACTATAATCTCCTCTCTAAAGTAAGAACCCCAGTCTTATCTTTTCATTTTCTCTAGGATCCCCCCCATTAAATTTTCTTAAAAAATCATACTCCAAAGTCCAGCTTTATAATCAAGAAGGCTTGATTCAAGTTCCAGCCCTCCCATTTACTAACTGTATAATCTTTACTGAAAAGTGGGAAGGAGAGGGCAGGAAAGGAATATCAAAAACACTGGAGTATGTATTCCTTTTGGCTAGACAGATGTGGGATACACTATTAGTGGTACATTCACGCTTTTGCATCCTGCTCAATTCTCTTCTTTGTTCACCCATGAACTGAAGGAATCTTCATAGATCGACCCAACATGCCAGAAACCTCCCTCAAGTCTCTTAACATTCCATGGATAACATCATTTTGTTTTTATCTATTGTTATTTAATCTTCTGCATGACCAGCTTTTATCAACTTATGAACATATGCATCCTGGTTAATGTTTTTTTATCCTCCTACTTAATGTGGATGAGATGACAATAAAATTAGGTGGATTGAAAACTCAGTGAATGTCTGGACCCAAAGTAGAGTCATCAGGGCTTCACATTGACTTAGAAAGAGATCACTAGTCGGATACCCCAGGGATATTTGCTTGGTCCTCTGCTTTTTGACATTTTTAATCAATGACTAAATAGACATGATCTTCAAGCTGAGAGACGATGCAAGGGTGAGAGGGGTGGCTAGCAAACTGAATGGCAAAGTCAGGATCCAAAATGGTATGATAAGAAAGAAGTTTGGTGTGATGGAAAGATTAAACAAGTTGGAATCAGGGACCCTGAGTTCAGGTCCCTGCTTTGTTATTTATTAATTTTGTGATATTGAGCAACGCATTTTATCTGTCTAAGCCTTAGTTTCCTAAACTTTTTATTGAGAAGATTGGACTAGATAACCTCAAAGATCTCTTCCAGATCTAATCTATGATCTTATGATTATTGGACTAAATCTAATAAGGTAGAATTGAGTGGCGTTAAATGTAAAGTCTTTACTTTGATTTTTTTAAAAATCCATATACATATGGATAAAGTACAGTTAATTAATACTTCATTTGAAAAAGATATGAGGGCTTTAATAGCCCCCAAACAGTATTGTATGAGTCAGCTGTATGATACAGTCACCATGAAACTTAATGTAATTTTAGACTTTATTAAGAAAAGTGATTTTTCTGTGGTACTCTGCTTTGTTCAAATCACGTCTGTAATATTATGTCCAGTTTGGATGCCATGGTTTAAGAAGGCTTTTGATAAGCTTGAGAATGTCCAGAGGAGGGCAACCAGAAAGGTGAAGGAAGGACCTTGGGTTCATGCCATGTCAATCAATCAATTAAGAAATATTTGTTAAGCATCATGTCAGGGACTGTACTTTATGGTAGGGATACAAGTTTAAAAAATGGAACTCATAAATAATTTACATTATTAAAATAAATAATAATTAATAATAAATGATTAATTAATAATTGAAATAATAATCTACTCATAAATAATTTACATTCTACTGTACATATATAAATCTATATAGTTTAACCATAAAGTTAATAAAAAAATATTTACATTAAGAGATCTGGGCCCTATAAACTATTTCAAAGAAAGTTAAACCCCAGATAATCTGGCACATTGTGTCAGCATTGATCGTGTCTTGTCTAATCAAACACCCAAAGGAATGAAGTAAAACAGCTTAATAAATCATTTTACTAAGTCTGACTTATTTGTTAAAAAATTTCCAGCAGTGTTTGAGAGACAAGAGGATGGAGGATGAAGAATTTGACATTATTTAGAGATACTGAGAGTAAAGCTAGGACCAGGGAAGTACAAATTATAGTGAGGCAAAGACTAGTCCAAGAAATTAGAATTGTTTAACAATGGTAACTCATTGGGTAATGATTTTCCCCTTCAATGTAAGAGTTCAAAGAAAGGATGGATGGTCCCTGGGAAGTTGTTGAAGAGATATCTACACTGAGTGGGAAGTTGGATTAGATGGCCCCTACCATTCCTTTGAACTCCAAGATTTTGTCTTCAAATATCTAAAGGGCATGTGCAAGAGGGATTAGACTTGTTCTATTTGCTCCCAGAGGGCAAAATTGAGAGCATTGGGGAGAAGTTGAAAAGTAATGAATTTAGATTTGAAGTCAAAGAAAAAACTTCCTAACAATCAGAGCGTTCCCAAAGAAAAATGGACTGCTTTGGGAGGCAGTGGGTTCCCCTTCTTTGGAGACCTTTCAGAATAGGCTGTATGGCCACTCTGTTGGGTATGTCAGTAGGGATTCTTTTGGGGATGTGGATTGGATTAGATGATTGATGAGGTCTTTAACAACTGTGAAATTCCTTGATTCAGTGATTCTAGGAAGATAAACCCCTGGGAAATTATTTCAGTTCCGGTTTTAAGCAATACTATAAGCTATTTTTTTTTAATCAGTTTATTTTTAGGTCTATGTTCTTTCCTTCCCAACTCCTTTCCCATTCCTTTCCCTGAATTGAGAAAACAAAAAACCAAAACTTAATACAAACACATATAGTCAAGTAAAACAAATTCCAGAATTGGTCAAATAGATAGAAAAATAGAAAGACAGATAAGCAGGTAGGTAAATATTTATATTCTTGAGTCCTTCACCTCTATATCACCAGGTGGATATTATGTTTTTTATCATGGGTCCTCGTGGTCGTTATGTTGATCAGAGTTCTGTCGACAGCGGTTCTCCAACAATTGAGTGCTTCCTGTTTATGATGCTTTGCCACCCACAAACAGAACTGCTTCACATATAGGTCTTCTCCTTTCTAGGAGTAGTTTTACTGGGTCAAAAGGTAGATATAATTTAATAGCATTTTAGTCATAGTTCCTAATTGCCTTCTGAAATGACTAGACTGGTTCATGTCCAACAATTACCCAATAAGCATCACTTGAGATAATTATCCAAAGAATGCCTTGGTGTACCAAATAATTGCTCATGTACACACTAGAAAACAAAAAACATAGGACCCCCTCCTCAGAATCAATGGAGGGACTTGACTCTGAGGTTCCAAACCTGGGAGAGTAGTGCCTCTATCAGAATAAACAAATAATTTGTTGTTGTGAGTTTCACCCATGTCCAACTCTTCATGACACCATTTGGGGTTTTCTTGGCAAAGATATTGCCTTTTTCCTTTTCTAGCTCATTTGAAGATGAGTAAACTGAGGCAAACATATGAAGTGACTTTCCCAGAGTCACAAAGCTAGTAAATGACGTCTAAGACCTAGTTTGAATTCAGTTCTTCTTGACTCCAGGCCCAATACTTTGTCCACTGCACTACTTAACTGCCCATCCAAAGAAATAAATATAGCCTGACACCTACCTAGGGGTTGAAGGAATGGAAGGACTTCAAAGATAAGAGATATTCCAGTTATGATGGATGATGTGAGCAAGGGTAGTGATGGGAGAGAACAGGAGATAGAGAATTGTTCCCAGGATCACAAGGAGCCATCGGAAACAAATATGGTGGCCAGATTCAGATGATGGGAAGCCTTGTGGGCCAGGATCTATTTCTACTTTATTCATTGGGCGACAGGAAGTCTCTAAATCTTTTTGAGTAAGAAGGCTGACATGATCTGATTACTGTGGCAGCCATGTCAATGGTGGGTCAGGGAGATGAAAGACTGGAAAACCAGTTAAGAAGTTATTAAAATAAGCCAGGGAAGAAGCTATGAGGACCTGAACTAAGAGGTTTGCAGTGGGAGTGGATAAGATGGATGGAATGCGAGAGATATTAAAATAGAATCCATAAGCTTTTATAGATGTGAGGAGAAAGAGAGAGAAAAGATAAACATGACAGTGAAATTCTGAGAGTGGGTGAGGGTGAGAATAACAGAAATAACAAAGCTAGGAGGAGGAGCAAGTTTTGAGGGCAAGATGAGTTATGTCATTGCTCCTGAGAATACTCAAGTAGAGTCAGTTGGAGACAAAGACCTAGCTAATGTTTCTAAGGGTCATTCTTCCTGGTTAGAATGCCCTCTGGCCTCGTCACATTACCATGATGGCCTTATTAGCAAACATAGTTTAAGTTTTTTACATATATATCTTTTTCCCCCCTTTCTTTGGTCTCTTTGGATTAGAAACCAACCTAGCAATAGTTTTGCTGGGCAAACCTTTTTTTTTTTACAGTTTAAAGGCTTTTTAGGCATTCATTCCAAATTTCTTTCCAAATTGGCTTAGACCACTTCATGAGTCCCCAGTTATACCAATTGGGATTTCTCTTAATCCTATCACCTGCTATGGATGCGTCCTCAAGGACAAATAATGAAAAGAGAAACAACATGAAGCCACTCACTGTACTTGTCCACCTCCCAGGAAGTTTGTGTTCTGTGAGGCTCTTTGCTGAATGATCTCTGGAGAATCCCAATTCCGGATCTCTCTTCCCTTGAGGCAGAGAGGAATTGGAATGTGCTCCCTGGTAAATCACAGAAGTGCTTTGGAAGTAAAGATTGGGAGAGCAGTGCCATAGTACCATGCCAAGTCCCCTCCCACACCCCACTTCAACCCATGTTCCCACTCTTTGAGAGAGGTTCTATCTTCACTCAGGATCTCTTTGCTGCCCAGGATAAGGGCCCTTTGTTGTATATATCTCTATGATATAAATCAGGGTAGAATATATTTTTAAAAACATGAATATAGTCCGTATATTTGAAGGGATGCATGTTAAAGATTTATCTATTCCCAAATGAAAAACAAAGAGGAATTTCTGTCCATTAAAACTGAAGTCAGGAAGACTCAATTTCTTGAGTTCAAATGTTCCCTCAGACACTTACTAGTTATGTGACCTTGGGCAAGTCACTCAATATGGCTTGCCTCAGTTTCCTCATCTGTAAAATGAACTGGAAAAGGAAACGGCAAAATACTCCAGTATCCTTGCCAAGAAAACCCCAAATGGGGTCATGAAGAGCCAGACACACCTGAAATCACTGAACAGCAACAATAACAAAACTTTGAAAAAACCAGGGCCTACAGTCTAAAGCAGGGGTTCTTAACCTTTTGGGGTGTCATGAACCCCTTTGGCAGTCCATTCAAAGCTACGGACCCCTTCTTCGAATGATGATTTTTAGAGTACGTGAAATAATAGAGGGTTACAGAGGAAGCTAATTATATTCAAATAAAGATGTAATACTTTTCCCTATCTAAGTTCACACACACCTAAAAATCTATCCTTGGGGATCTGTGGACCCCAGCTTAAGAATTGGTGATCTAAAGGAATAATAAACAGTCCTAAGGCTCTATATGAAAAAAGAAAAAGATTTTTAAATTTCCTTGGATAGAGATGAATGTGAATTCTGATTGGAGGCTTATTTTTATTCTCTGTAGCAAGTTCAATGCAACAAAACTTCCTTTAACAGCAAAAATAATCTTCCTAGTGATCTGGCCAAGCTCCCTATTGCCTTGGGGGGGGGGGGGGATGCAGATTCTCTAGCCTGATGCTTAAAGTCTTAAGCAAGGGCTCCAACTTACCTGTCAAACCACAGTTTGTTTTGTTCTTCTACCCAATATATTCCAAATAAGCCAGACTACCAGCTGTTCTCTTGCTACTCTGCTTTCATAGAGGGCATTCCCCATGCTTGGAACGCATTTGTGCTTCATCTCTGCCTGCTGGAATCCTCTCTTCTTCCAGGTCTCCCCTCAGGCAACTCTCCCTCTGTGAAGCCTTCCCTGGTTCCCCCCAAGATGAGAGTGTTTTCTCCTACCTCAATTTTTTCCAGAGCACTTTGTATCTCTCCTTTGGCCCTATTCCATTCTGCTTTATATCATATTTATTTGTGTATGTGTTGAATCCCTGCCAAATCCTCCCCAGTAGACAAATTAAACCTCTTGAGTGAGGGTCGGGCCTCACTGCTTTTTTCTTTGTAGCCCCAGTGCCCAATACAGTGCCTTTCATATAGTTGGTGCCTAATAAATGTCTGAGTTGAATGCTGAAAGACATATTTTTCTAAAACCAATTGGTCAAATTAAAAAAACAAACCTACGTGTCACTGCCCTAACATCAGAGAATTTTACTATCTGTTCTTCTATGCATCAAATATTCCTGGGCTTTTTCTATACGCATGGCACTGTCTTGGGCCCTGGGAAAAGAAATACAGAGAATTGGAAAAGGCATGGATGGCCCTTCCCTCAGTCAAGTTATCGCTTTAAGATGGAGATCAGTAATGCCAACACAGATTTTTCTTTCAAGGAGATTCAAAAGACCTAAATGCAGAAAACAAGTGAAAACGACAACTTAGAATTAAGTCATAGTATTTTAACTCAAACTCTTACACACACACACACACACACACGCACACGCACACGCACAGCCTTCAGTAGACATCCAAATTTGGGTACGGGAAGGGGCTAGGGTTGTTGGCTTGCCATCTTGTCTTGTTTATAGATGAGCTGTGAGTTGGAGAGAAGGAGAAGAGTCTAGGAGAAATGAGGGAGGAGGAAAACAAGTGGGAGGGCAGGAACAAGCTGGGAGAAGCAAGGGAGTGGGGGGAGCCCCAGAGTGTCCAACATGTGAGCGGTGGAAAAGTTGATGGATGCTTCTTGCGCTTTACCTCCTTCCTCCCTTTCTTTCCTTCCATCCTTTCTTCCTTTCTTTCTTCCCTCTCTCCCTTTCCCTCTTCTTTCCTCTCCTCTCATTTCTTCTTCCTCCTCTTCTCTCCTCTCCTTATGAGCAGGCAGAGTCCTCCAGTGCCATAAATCCTGCACACTCTCGTTGCTATCCTCAAATTTCTATTCAAATGAAAGAAGAGAAAAATGAAGCTTGCATGGGCCCTCCAATCAAAACAAGGCTGGTAGGTATAGCTATGTAGAAGCCCATCAGCCTTGAGAGTGTCCTGCAAAGGTGGCCACTGGAAGGATAGGAACACTCGTGGTTCTTGATACAAAAGCCATACCTTAGGAGTCACAGCTAATATTCACTACAAAAATGAAAGAAGAGTTTGTTTTTAAGTTATCAATAATCTTGGGCAATTATTGAAAGCACATTTCCAAGAGAGAACCCCATGCCCCACTCTACCCCCTACCCAATTCTCATCAGAGAGAGGGGCAGTGCTCCTCTCTGCTTTATAAACACTTCCTTGTATTTCGAATATATCCATCTATCTCATGCTGTCGATCTAACAAAGTATGATGGTGGGTTGAGGATCACAACAGTTGCCTTGCTTTTCACAGAATTAGTGGCCTTAGGGAAGCCCATAGGACTGTTGGGCATGGGTCACAGCCTGGCATCAGCAGCCTTTGGGAGTCCTTTCCCTCCTACCTGCATCAAGTCTGTTGCAGGGATGTTCTGGCTGACGTGAGTTTAGATGGCAAAAGGCAAAGGCAAGGTCAGGCTGACCTTTTTGGTGCAAAGAGGATTTGGAAAGAGGGGACAACCAGGGAGGCTCTATTAAATGAGGCCATCTTGGAACTCCTTCAAAAAAATGGGTGTTATAATCCCTGGGTTAACACCAGAACTAGTCCACTTCCCTAGAAATCTCATGATTTTTAGACCTGGCCCATCCATAATGTCTGGGTCTACCCCAATCCTGATTGACCCCTTAGAATAATGCTATAGGCTATAAAATAAAAAGGCTATAAAAACCATTCCAACATTCTTGAATATAGACTAGAAAAAATCAAGAAACTATAGTTTCAATGCCCTAACTGTGGTTTTACCCTCCAATCCACCCCCATGGCCCATGATTTACCTACAGACAGTTCATTCCAGAGCATACAGGGAATTTCAGTGTCCCCCCAGGGAACTGTGGGGACCACCGGGCCCCTGAACACTGCATTCAGTAAGGGGCAAAAGCCAATAGTAGCTTTTTCCTCATTATCTATCCCAACTCTTGAGCGAACTTTTTCAACAACATAGAAAACTTTGTCTTGCCACTGGGACCCAGCATGCCTGGTAATCCCTGTGACAATGAAGAAAACCCTGATGAAGGGTATTGTCTTTGGTGAGACCGGCCATCAGCTCCCTAACAGGTAAGCATAAATATAAAACAAGGTATCGTTATCATGATTGCACAATAGTCTAATTGCATGGATGAAGCCACCTCTTCACCTTTGTTCTTTGAGTATTTAATTATATTTATGTTTTGAAGTTTGACTTTTATGGTTTGGTTTTTTCACTATCATGGACCAATTCAGTTTTACATTCTCAAACATATTGCTATGGATTAAAATACTTGATTTCGCCTTTAGTTTTGTGCTATGAAAATAACATTCTTCTCTTTATCTTTTTTTTTTAAGATAAAGACATTCCCTGCTGATACATCTAATCCATTTCTTGATCCTTTCACAACAGCACCACAGCTAATTGTAAGTAGAAACTGGAACAGAAAATGTGTTTATCACCAAAACAGAACGCTTCTCTTCTATCCCAAAAATAGAATTTCAGAAAATGATGGCAAATGTCAGTTAAACACCATCCAAATGCAGAAAGAGTGCTTGACTTTTCAGAAAACCTGCATTTCAGTTTGGTTTTCAGTTGTCTCATTTGTATCCTACTCTCCCTGAGACCCCATTGGGGGTTTTCTTGGCAAGGTTACTGGTGTGGTTTGCCATTTCCTTCTCCAGATCATTTTACAGATGAGGAAACTGAAGCAAACAAAGTTAAGTGACTTGCCCAGGGTCACATAACTAGGAAATGTCTGAAGCCAGTTTTGAACTCAAGAAATTGAGTTTTCCTGATTCCAAGCCCAGCATGCTATCCACTGAGCAGCCTAGCTGTCTCCTGACTCCTGTATTATGGGGTTAAAGATGTAAACAAAATGTAGTAACACCCTGCCCTCACAGCACTTACAATCAGCTAAAAGAAAGAACTCTAATTATAACATATAGCAGAATTTACGGATGCATTAAGAGAAGTATAAATAAAATGATACAGGACTTCAAAAGATAGGGAAGAGGTTACTTCTATCTGGGATGTAAGGGAAGGCTTTATCAACAAGGTGACCTTGTACTCTTTGGGGCTAGTGAGAACAAGAACCTGCTCTAAGCTTGTTGAGCCCATCAGAAGAAAGGGATGAAAAGTTGATTCACAGGCAAATCATTCCTTAGACTAATGTCTTGCGATCTGAAACTGTACTTTACTGTTCTCAAACCCTACTGTCATCCTCCAGAAGATGGAGTAAACGGGGACAAAGTGGGGCAGTTAGTTGTGTAGTCAAGAAGACATCTTCTTGAGGGCAAATCTGAATTCAGACCCTGGCTGTAGCAAGTCACTTAATTCTGTTCATCCCAGTTTCTTCATCTCTCAAATGAGCTGGAGAAGGAAATGGCTAAGTGTTCTAGTATCTCTGCTGAGAAAACCCCAAAGGGGGTCATGAAGAATCTGGCACAATTGAAATGACAGAACTTTCTTGTTCTGAGACCCTACTTTAAGCTACCAGTAGAGGAGTAAATGGAGGCAAAACACCAACAGTTGCTCTGGCTGACCTCCAGTTAAAATTGGATGTTGAAAGCCCAGGAGAAAGGCTGTGGCCAGATAAATATAGCCAAGAGCAAGAAAGGTGATATTTGAAGACAGAGAATAGTTCATGGCCAAACAAGGGACAGAGAAGATCACAGAAGACAAAGTGGACAATTAGTATTACACTAAGTATTAAAGGTTTTGTAGAAACAAAATATCAACAGGTAACTCAGAGAAAACCCCACAGCAAAGTTCTCACATCTGAGACAAATAAGAAACTGATTCAAGTTTATAAAAACAAGATTTCCCAATAGACAAGTGGTCAAAAGATATGAGAAGGAATGGAAAAAATCCAAGCGATCAACAAATATGAAAAAAACGCTCCAAGTCACTAATAATTAGAGAAATGAAAATTAAAGCAAATCTGAGTTTTTATTTCATATTCACCATATTGAATGTGATGACAACAACAACAAAAAAGAAATCATAGTTAATAGAGATGTTACAGGAATACAAGCACAATAATGCACTCTTAATAGAGCTCTCTGAGTTGGACTCGACATTCTAAAAACAATTTGTATTATGGCCCAAAAGTCATTAAACTGTGCATATTCCATTTGTCGTAGCAATACTACCACTAGACCTATATGCCTCCAGAGAAATCAAATACATACATATGGAGTGAAATGATCAAAACAATATATATAGTAACAGTGATGCTATAATAGTCATGGGAGTGGATGAACTTGCCAAGGATAATAGAGGAAAGGACCAAGAACATAACCCTGGAGAATGAGAATATTTCTTTATTTGTTTATTTTGCCCTTCCCATCCAATTTTATTTTATTTTTAAACTCATTCTATTATGTTCAATTCAATTGCAAAAGCTTCTATCTATAAATGCTTTTTCAAACCACCCAATTAATGATATCATTCTTAAGGCTTAAACGTACCATTTTTCCATATGAAAAAAAATATTTTGACTACAATGAGTCCCTTATAATTGGTCTTTCATGTTACCATTTTATGTTTCTTCTTATTCTGTATATCAGATTTACCATTTAGTCATGGCCTTTTCTTCAAGAATATTAGAGGGGCAGCTAGGTAGCTCAATAGATGGAGAGCCAGACCTAGAGAGATGAGAGGTCCTGGGTTCAAATGTGGCCTCAGACACTTCCCAGCTGTGTGACCCTGGGCAAGTCACTTAAGTCCCATTGCCTAGCCCTTAGCACCACTCTTCTGCCTTAGAACCAATACACAGTTTTGATTCTAAGATGGAAGGTAAGGGTTTTAAAAAAAAGAATATTAAAAAATCTTTTATTGCTCTAAATGACCATTTCTTTTATTATATGATGATACTCAGCTTTGCTGGGCATGTTGGAATGAGAATATTTAAGAGGTGTATTAAGGGAGAAGAACCATCGTGAAAGAAAATAAGAAACTAGGGAAGTAAGAGTCTGAACAGGAGAGTACAATGTCAAAGAAGCCGAAGGAAGGCAGAATTTCAAGAAGGAGCAGGCGACTAACAGAATCCCAACCAACAGAGTGGCCAAGGAAGATGAAAACTGAAAACGAGGCCATTAAATCTGGTGATGAGGAGAGCCTTAGAGAACTTTGAAAGAACAATTTCAGGATATAGCAAGGTCAGGTTTGAAATAGGGGCATTTGGGGGAAGAGAAGGTTTTAAGGAAGGGATCACACAATTGTATAAAACAGTTTTATTAACAAAAAGGGCAAGGGAATGATGGGATGAGGAACCAATTTCCTATTACCCACCCAGATATTCACTTACTAAGATTTCTAATCTGAAATCAAAAGGGTTAATTAAATTGGAGAGGGAATTGGTAAGGGAAAGCCAATCCAGAGTCCTAAGGGATTCTCACAACAAGAGTCCTCCTTTGATCCAGAGAAAGATGTCAGCACCTCCAGAATAAATCCAGTTTCTCTTTGTAGTGTGAAAAGCAGGAAGCAGGCTTTTCCTTGGTCCACCCAAGGAATACAAAACCAGCTACCCTCTCAGTATCTTGAGAGCAGAAAGCAGGACACAGCTTTCATCTCCATAGGAGTCCAGTACCAACTGTTAGCTGCTTTTTCAGTTCCTGTCTCTCTGCCCAGTCCCACTCCTTGGTGTACCAAATGGAATTTTGGTCTTGCATCTTCTTCTTGCATTTTGCAAACTCCTTTCTACAGGTTGTAAAACAAATGGGTGATGAAGAGGCAGTCTGACCCAACACTATTTTAAGATGTTTAGAAATAAATGATAGACTCAGAACAGCATATATAGGACTTAGAGCTGGAAGATATTGAAGAGGTCTTCTAATCTGACTCCTTCACTTTTCAGATTATTAGGGTTAGTTAGTTAGTGGTAGTCTCTCAGTGATCAAGAATGACAATTGTCTTTGTGCAGTTTCATCTATGGTGTACCCTCATGTGGCTTTGAAGTCCAAAGGCTGAGGCGCACAGTTTGTGGCACATGGGGCATGGGACGCCAGTTGTTACGGGAGGTGCGGTTGTGGCAGCATTCACGCGCAGCAACAAGATGTCGACGTTGCTCATCTTCAAAGGTGGTGGCGGCATGGTTAATGTGGGTTCACCAGCTGCTTCTATCAGAGGCAGCGAGTTCTAGTTGCTTTGGTGTCATGCCGCCCACTTCAAGTTGGACGTTAGCTGATCCTTGAATCTTTTCTTTGGTCGGCCTTGTTTCCTGAGTCCAGCTGACCGTTCACCATAGAATACCTGTCTTGGTATTCGCTGTGGGTCCATGTGGATGACGTATCCAGACCATCGTAGCTGGGCTTTGAGGACCAGGACTTCGATGCTGGTGGAGTTGAATCCGTTGAGGACTTCCTGGTTGGTGATTCGGTCCTGCCATCGGATCCTCATGATTGATCAGAGTGGAATTGCTCCAGCTGCTTCATGTGCTTCCGGTACAGTGTCCATGTCTCACACCGTACAGGAGCGAGCTGAGGACCACTGCATTGTACACTTTGAGCTTCGTCACAGTGCTTACACCGCTGTGTTGGAGGACTTTGCAGCGCAGCCGCCCGAGTGCCTGGCTGGCCTTTTGGATCCTGACATTGACCTCGTGGCGATGGTGCTGCCCAGGTACTTGAAGGTGTTGACGTTAGAAAGCTGCGTGCCATCGATTGTAATGCACGGCTGGTTCATTGGCCTCCCTGGTGCAGGTTGGAACAGCACCTCTGTTTTGCTGAGGCTGATAGTCAGGCCAAACAGTTTTGTTGCGGTGGAGAACCTGTCCACAATGGTTTGAAGATGATTTTCTTGGTGGGCCATGAGAGCACAGTCATCTGCGAAGAGAGCTTCCAGGATGAGTCTCTCTGTTGTCTTTGTTTTTGCAGTCAGGTGGCGAAGGTCAAATAGTGAGACATCCAGTCGGTATTTGGTGTAGACGCCCAGGTCTAGATCCATCACAGCATGTCGTAATACTTGGGTGAAAAATAGGTTGAATAGTATCGGAGCGAGGACACAGCCTTGTTTCACGCCATTGGAGATGTTGAAGCGATTGGAAGTCTCTCCACCAGATAGGACTTCCTCTGTCATGTTGGCATGAAAGAGCTGGATCAGTTTGATGAATTTTGCTGGGCAACCGAGCTTGCTGAGGATCACCCACAATGCGTCCCTGTTCACTGCAAACGCCTTTGTCAGGTCTATGAAGACAATGTAGAGACTCGGGTTCTGCTCAAGGCATTTTTCCTGCATTTGCCTCACCATGAAGACCATGTCGATGGTGCTGCGATCTGATCGGAAGCCACATTGTGATTCAGGCAGGTTCTGCTCTGAAACAGATGACAGGAGTCTGTTGAGTATAACACGGGCGAGGATCTTTCTGGCAGTGGAGAGTAGTGAGATGCCTCTGTAGTTGTCACAGGCTGCTCATGAGCCTTTGTTCTTGTATAGGGCTACGGTGGAGGCATCTCTGAGTTCTGGGGGCATGTCTTCCTCTTCCCATATGCTGGTCAGCACTATATGGAATGCCTGAAGCGCCTTTCCATTTAAGGCCTTGCACACCTCGGTTGGGATCCCATCTTTACCGGGTGCCTTGCCTGCACTCATTTGTTGAATGGCTTTTTGGACTTCCTCTATTGAAGGAGGGACATCAAGTTGTTCAGTGGTGCAGTTTTGGGGGATCTGGTCAAGGGCGCTTTGGTCGACTGAAGAGGGTCGGTGGAGAAGCTGACTGAAGAGTTCTTTCCACCTGTTGCTGATGCCTTGTTTATCTTTTATGAGAGTGTCACCGTCAGAGGATAGCAAGGGAGTGGTGGTGGGTTTTAATGGCCCATAGACAGTCTTGAGGGCACTGAAAATTTGTTTGTAATTTTTTGTATCAGCAAAGCGCTGGATTTCTTCTGCCTTTTTTTCCCACCATCGGTCTTGCATCTTCCTGATCTCACGCTGAGCCGTGGCTTGGAGAGACTTGAATCTGTCCTTTTTAGGAGCAGATTATTATGGTGATACAGAGATAACTGACACGTCTATTGTAGCAAATGTGGCACAGCTGGGTATGTCCTGTGCTAGTGTTCCAAGTGGTAATCTACTTTAATGGTGGAATCTATCTTCAGGCAGCTAGGTGGCACTGTGGATAGAAAGCACTAGAGTCAGGAAGATTCATCTTCCTAAATTCAAATCTGGCCTCAGGCACTAACTGTGTCAACCTGAGCAAGTCACTTAACCCTGTTTGCCTCAGTTTCCTCATAGGTAAAATGAGCTGGAGAAGGAATTGGCCATCTGCTCCAGTATCTTTATGAAGAAAACCTCAAATGGAGTCATGAAGAGTCAGGCATAACTTGAAGCGACTCAAAAATAACACCCTGCTTTTAGTAAGCCCATAGAAAAGCAGTTAATCGGTTAACCAGTGAACAGTGACTCTCTCTGTAGATGACCTGCTATCCAAATCCTTAAACTCAGGAACTCTACAACTTGGGGTTCCCTACAAGACAACTCCCCAAACTGATGTTACCTCCATAAGAATATATTCTGGGATCATGCTGCTTATCTTTCTTCTCCTGTAGGAGTTTGGGGTTCAAAAACAATGACTTTAAACTCCCCCCTATGATCATGTGAAAGCACCTGGCTACCATTGCCATATGCTTCTGCAACCAAGAGGGTAGGTGGGTTGAAGAAGGGAAAAATACCTCCAATGATCTGTTGCATGGATTTGGACTCATGGAAGCTAGGTTTGAATTTTGACTCTACTACTTACTTAGCTGTATCCAGTTGGACAAGTCACTTGCTTTTTTCTGGACCTCAGTTTTCCTATATATAAAAAGAGGGGAATATACTAGATAATCTCTAATGTCCATCCAAGCCTGGGATCCTGTAGTCAAAATGTATTTACATGAGAAAATATTGTTATCCCAAGTTCTTATGGAGAAGCTCACAAGGTGAAAATGGGAAGCAAAAGCTTAATTTCCTCTTTTTTTCTCTTTTATCCTTAGGCAGACTTTGGAGAAAGCAAATTACAGTGTAAGGCTGGGCAGTCCTCCCCACTGACTCCAAAAGCCACTATGAGGCCTTTGGCAGAAACAGTCTCAACAGTGCAAACAATATTTGCCCGAAAGCCCATTTCTCTGCCAGACAGGTATTTCAATCAATCAATAAAGCTTTATTAAACACCAACAATATGCTCTATGCCAGGCACTGAGCTGAGCTCTGGATATACACGGTTACATAACGTGTAACTCTCTTACACTTACTGGAATGAATCAAGATAGATATTATAAGAAAACCAGATTTCTGAAGTTGAATTGAATTGTTTGAATGTCTCAAACTTAAATGATTTCTTTAAATGTTGGTGTGTGCAATTTGATTCACTGCTCCAAGAAAAGTCAAGTTTCTCTTCTGTTTTAGCTGAGATGCCAAAGAAGATTGCTCAATGCAGCCAGTTTGGCTTTTTAAATACAAAGTAAATTGTTATGTATGTGTACACAAACACACACACACACACACACACAAATATACACACATTCACATTTATATATAAGTATACATATTAAAAACAACAGTTTAAAAGTTGATTAAGCTAAGCTCAATAACTTATGACAAAGAATGCTATCCACCTGCAGAGAAAGAACTATGGGAGTAGAAATCCAGAAGAAAACATGAGTTTTTTTTCATTTGTTTATTTGGGTATATAATTTGGGATTTTGGTTTTAAAAAATTATTCTGTTATAAAAGTGAATAATATGGAAATAGGTCTTGAATGACAACACATGTATGACCCAGTGGAATTGCTTGCCAGTTCCTGGAGTGGGGAGGGAAAGAACATGAATCATGTAAACATGGGGAAAAATTTTTTAAATTAAATTTTAAAAACTAGGCTCCACAAAAAAAGGAATAATAATAATGATTCAAACAAGAACTAAAGAAATATAATCCTCAGTACCAAACAAGGGCTTCTTAGGTTCGGTTTTGTTGTGTTTTTTTCAATTGTCAAGTTGCTCAAGTCCCAGGTGACTCTGGAAGCCTTCATGAAGCTGGTGTTGAGCTGCTCTACACTTTGCTAACCTGTTCCTTGGATAGCGGGCATGGCTGGTCCCTGGGCCCTTACTTAGAGTTTTCCTGGCTTGGTAGGTCATACCAGAACTTTTGCTCCATTGACCTCCTCTTTGAGATTTCTGTATTGCTTCCACATTGTCATGAACACTGGAGAGGACTTTTGCATCATTAAAACAATTGAACAAACAAAATTCAATGATTTTCATCATTTAGGAATTAACTTAGACATAAAACTATATGGACAGAAATACAAGTGTAAATAACTGGAGGGAAATTTGCTACTCATGGTTTAATCAGATCAATATAATAAGAATGATTATTTTAGGGGGCAGCTGGGTGACTCAGTGGATTGAGAGTCAGGCCCAGAGATGGGAGGTCGTGGGTTCAAATTTGACCTCAGATACTTCCTAGCTGGGAGACCCTGGGCAAGTCACTTGACCCCCATTGCCTAGCCCCTACTGCTCTTCTGCCTTAGAATCAATACCCATAATCAAATGTAATGTACTTCTCTACTAGCAGCAATGCAATGATCCAGAACTATTTGGAGGGACTTATGAGAAAGAACACTATCCACATCCTGAGAAAGAACTGTGGGAACAGAAAGACAGAAGAAAAACATTTGCTTGATCACATGGTCACTGGGGACATGATTGGGGATGTAGACTCTGAGCAATCACCCTAGTGCATATATCAATAATATGGAAATAGGTCTTGATCAATGACACATGTTAAACCCATTGTGTGCCAGCTATGGGAGGGGGTTGAGATGAGGGGAGGGAAAGAACATGAATCTTGTAACCATGGAAAAATATTCTAAATTAATTAATTAAATAAAGTTTTCAACAACAACAACAACAACGACAAAAAGAACCAATACCCAGTATTGATTCTAAGATAGAAGGTAAGGGTTTAAAAAAAAGAATAATTATTTTAATATAAGTACACTAGTGAGTTTATTTATGGAACTAGATAAAATGATAGTGAAATTTGTATAGAAAAATAGATAAGTTAATTGGAGAGAAAAAAGTGAATGAGGGTGCGCTTCCCATTTCATACTTTAACAATATAAAATTATAAAAATTTTCATCAAAATATCTGATTCTTGGGAGCAGCTGGGTGGCAGAGGGAATAGAAAGACTTGGAGATGGGATGTCCTGGGTTCAAATCTAGTTGTGTGACCCTGAGCAAATCAATTGACTTCAGTTGCCCAGCCCTTACCATTCTTCTTTCTTGGAATGGATGCTTGCATCCATTCTAGCATAAGGTAAGGATTTACAAAGCAAAATCTGATATTTAACAAAAATAAACAGAAACAAAACAAAACACATTAAAACAGACCCCAGAGCTAGAAGAGGTAGAGAGCATAAAGGTCATCAGGTCCAATCCCTTCATTTTTCAAATCAGGAAACAGAGATGCAAAGAGGTTAATTGATTTTCCCTGAGTCACACAGCTATAGGCAGCTAAGTAAAATAGCAGATACAATGATGTCCTTGGAGTCAGGAAGACCTGCATTTAAATCCTCCCTTAGACACTTATTAGTGAAGGGCAAGTCACTTAACTTCTCTGGATCTCAGTTTCCTCACCTTTAAAATGGACATAATAATAGCATTTACTTCTTGTTATTCGGATCAAATGGAATAACACACATAAAGTGTTTTGTGAATCTTCAAACACTAAAAATGCTAGCTATTATTATTATGAGTCTCAGAGGCAAGATTTGAACCTATGTCTTCCTGACTCCAAGTTTAACACTCTTCCCTGCCCTCATACCACCCTGCCACTGGCCCAGAATAAGCATCCCCAAGGTAGAACAAATACACATAAAAGATTAGTGTTTAACAAACCAATAATAATAACTGCTGAAATGATTTGATAGTAAGTAGTCAAAATTAAATTTAGATTCTCGTCCCATGTAACAAATTAAATTGCAGTTGGAACAAAGTTAAAAATAAGAAAGCGTGTTATTATAAAGCCGTAATAAAGAAAGATAACATTGTTTTCTCAACTGCAGAGGGCAGGAACATTTTCAAGTGTTAAGTAAATCCCTTCCTCCTCCTGGTGTGGAGGGGACGTCAGGTTCTCAAAACCTAGGTCAGTGGAATGCAAGCTCTGACAGGTTCTAACCTGTTGGAAAGACTTGGAGTACAGTCCCAGCCAATAGACTGTGTTTGCTTTCTGAGGATCAGCCTAACTGCAGAGAAAGGATCATCATCATAGCCTGGGCACTTGGTGATGCATTCTTTCGTCATGACAACCCCGGAAACAAAGAAAGTAACAAATAAAATGACCCTTGCTCCTGTCTCCTTCCTGTTTCTGCAGAGAAATGGAAAAGGGTATAGAGAGTCCCAAAGGATCAATTTTCATAGATATTAACTTAGGTATTGGGCGACAAAGTGGTACAGATATAGAGTGTGGGGACAGAAGTCAGGAAGACTCATTTATATGGGTTCAAATCCAGCCTCAGACACTTATTCATTGTGTGACCCTGGGCAAGTCAATTTTTAAATTTTTATTTCCCAATTACACATGATAACAATTTTCAGCATATATTTTTTTGAACTTTGTAAGATGCAAATTTTCTCTCTCCCCCTTCCCGGAGATGGTAAGCAATTTGATCTGGGTTATCATATAAAACATACTTCCACAATGGTCATTTTAAAAAAGAAAATATTCATATAAAGGTAAACTATAACTAACTATATAATATAACGATCTATTAATTTATTATTAATTGACAATAATGAATATAAACAACTATGTAAAACTATATAAGTAAACTAAAAAATAGAAACACAAATAAACTAAAGGGGAAAATAGGATACTTTGATCTGAATTCTGCCTCCAATAGTTCTTTCTTTAGAGGTAGATAACATTCTTTGTCAAAAGTCCCTCAGAATTGTCCTGGATCAATGTATTGCTGTTGGTAGCAACATCTATCTCATTTGATCGTTCCACAATATTGCCATTACAATGTACAATGTTCTCCTGGTTCTGCTTATTTCACTCTATGTAAGTTCATATAAGCCTTTCAAGCTTTTTCTGAAGTCAACCTGCTAATCATTTCTTATACTGTAATAGTATTCCATCACCATCCTATGCCACAATTTGTTCAGCCATTCCCCGTGGCAAGCCACTTAACCCTATTTGCCTCAGTTTCCCCCTCTATAAAATATGTTGGAAAAGGAAATAGCAAATAGAAGTTTTTTGGCAAATGATCTGGCAAGACACAGTAATCCCTAAAGTAATCCTGCTCTTTGATAAAATAATCCCATTCCTAGAAATATTCACCATATATGTCATCAAAAAGGAGGAAACAACTTCATATAGCGATCATTCACAATTATAAAGAATTGGAAATAATCTAGCAGTTGATGACTATTTAAGAACTTTCATATATGAATATATAAATTGACATCTCAATGTAATAGAATTTATAATTTCATTAACAATAAATATAAGGAATGCGAAGAAATCTGGAAGGATTTGTGTGAAGTAATAAGATAAGAAACAGAACCAGGAAAATAATTTATTTCTAACAGTGACATAAAAAGAAAAATGTAAATAAAAATAAAATGTGAGCAAAGAGAGGAAAGACTAGAGAGAGAGCAATCTTCAAGCTTTTATAGGAATATGACACACACAAACTAATAAAATATTCCTTCTAAATAAAATAAGAGAATTGGACAATATCATCTCTAAGATCCCTTCCCATGCTGACATTCTAAGATCTTATGCTTCTCAGCATTGAGCGACAGCTTTGCAAAGTGCCAAAAATGTTCAAGTGAGTTCCTTAGTCCTCTGAAATCCTTCATCTTACTAAAGTTTTCTGTCCATCCTTTCCCATCCTCACCAAAAAGCCCACATTATTCATCTGCCCTTCTAATCTATAATGTTGATATAGGGAAATCTACCCTGGTGACTACTAGGCTTTTTTTCTTGCTGTGATTGGAACATAGAGAACAGGCAGGGATTTAATCTGTACACAGAAGATGCTACTTGTTTGTCGTTGTTAATGTTTTCCTAGATTTGGAGAGAGGAGCACTTTCTAATGAGTTCCTAAACCTCTAATAGAATATTTCAGATAGCCTTCAGTTTAGAAGGACAAAGAGTCCTTCAACAAGAAAATGTACCAAGAAAGGAAGGATGATAAAGAGCATGTGATGGGAAAGGACCATTTAGAATATTTTTTCCCTCATAATTGATTTGACTCCATTTATTGACTACCTACTACTTGTTCATAGATCATAGGCTTTTAGAATTAGAGCAGGAAAGAATATAAGAGGTAATCCAACTCATCTCCCACCTCTTACAAATGTGGAGGTTGAGGTGCCTAGAAATAAAGTGATTTGCCCATGGTCACCCATAGTAAAAAACAGAATTGTACTTCAATTTCTGTTCTCTAATTTGTACTCTAATTTCTGTACTCTTTTTCTGTACTCTGTACTCTAATTTCAAATTCTATATTCTTGGGGGCAGCTGGGTAGCTCAGTGGATTGAGAACCAGGCCTAGAGATGGGAGGTCCTAGGTTCAAATCTGGCCTTAGACACGTCCCAGCTGTGTGACCCTGGGTAAGTCACTTGGTCCCCATTGTCTAGCCGTTACCACTCTTCTGCCTTGGAGCCAATACACAGTATTGACTCTCATATGGAAGGTACGGGTTTAAAAAAAAATTCTATACTCTTTCCCTTGTGCCTTGAATTCTTATAAATGTTTCTGAGACTTTCAAAGATTAAATCTTTTGAAGCACCAGTTGTTTCCCCAAGTAGGAATAATTTCCTAAATTTCTAAATTTCCTAAATAATTGCTAAATTTCCTAAATAATTGCTAAATTTCCTAAATAATTGCTAAATTTCCTAAATAATTGCTAAATTTCCTAAATAATTGCTAAATTTCCTAAATAATTGCTAAATTTCCCTGGGTTTGGAGTCAAAGGTTCTGAGTTCCCATCCCAGATATGCCATATACTTGTGATCTTGTACAAATTACTTTGCTCCCTGGACCTTCCTGAGTTTCTTCTTTCATAAAATAAGAGAGTAAAATAAAATGATCTCTAAGTTTCCTTCCTGCTTTAGATTCTGTGATCCTATGTACCTTTCCCTTGGAATTGATGCCCTAGGGTCTGAACTATTTATAAGCCTATGTCCTAAGTGTATACATTTTCACTGTGTCTGTGTAATTCTCCACTATATTTTTCACTCTTTCACAGTGCTGAGACACTACGGCAGGAACTAGAGAGAGAAAAAATGATGAAAAGACTGTTGATGACCGAACTCTGAGATTCATTCGCTCTTTGTCCAATGGAGAATGGAGTGGTGCCTTCTTGTCGATCTACATTCTTCAGCTTTTGTGTGCATCCAGCATAATGCCCCATTACAGTGTTGTGCGTTGAACTCTGCTGAATTCTCCACCATTGGCTGAAATTAATCTTTTCTTTGGCTTGTCTTTGAAAGAGTCTCTACTCCTGTGTTGCTGAGGACTACATATTGCATTCATTTTTTTCTTCTGAGAATTTGGATTTTCTACTGCAAAATACAGCTGTGACTAGATTTGGTAAGTCTAGGGAAAGGAAGTTGAAAAAGAGGGAAAATTACTGATTTCTTTTCAGAAATCCTTCTGTACATATGTGAATAGCTGCCCAAAGTAATGTTGTGCAGAATCCTTTGATATCGACATAGAGAAATCTGATTTTGTATAACTGAAAATTTGCCCAGAGCTACTGCCGTTTGTTAAAGAATCATTTTTAATGAGAAAAACTATTCCTACATCTTGAGCCCTGGTTTTTTTTTTCATTTCTGCACACACAAAATAAATGGACCTTGTAAAGTGCTTCACATCAATCATTATCTAGACATGTATACATGAAATAAAAAGAAGATATGTACACATAGCATGCCTGAAAACACTTCATTTTCAAAGTTTATCTCATATCTTAAGTGGAAACAAACCAAGAAGAATAAATTGTTTGGCAGAGATAGACATTTAGTCATTGCACCCCAAATGTAGAGTCACATTTAAGAGACCCTATAATTTAAAGATAACGCATTATTGGAAAAGATTGCTTGAATTTTCTATAAAGGAAAATTATTTCTAAAACACTTTGTGTTGTGGCAGAATCTTGGACCAATGCAACTTTCTCTTAAGGACTATTATAGGATTTAGAGATCATCTGATGGTCCTCCTACCCTTATTTTTTTCGATTAAGTAACTGAGACCCAGAAAAGTTAAGTGACTTCATGTCAGCAAGGTCACATAGCTAATAACCAGCAAGGCTGGGATTTGAACCCCTGTCTTCTGTCTCTAAATCTTTCCACTGAGCTACACTGCCCTTTAATTTTAGGTACTGTATGTTTATGTCACATATAATATGCTCTCTCTTTTTTTTTTCCAATTCTTAAAGCAAAATGGTGCCAATTTGATACTAATGATACATATGCAGTCACACCTCATTTATCAGGAAGCTATGGGAAATGAATCAATACTGCATTAGTGACTATTCCAGATAAATGAAGCTTAATTAACCCTTTAAGTGAGGAAATGTTCAAATTTTAATACTTTTTTATGGAATTCTTTCTAAAGCGTATTAAATCCTTCTCTGCCTTAGGTAACAGAGAAAACTGAACATAATTCAATCTTTTTTTAGTGACTTAATGACTCCGGGTCATCATTAAAAACATCAGTTATCGTACTGTGATGTACTAAAGTGATGGATGTCCTCAGGGACTTTTTGATGTGTGCAAAGCTGAGTTTTGCCTTTCCCTGAATTCCCAAAGACTTCTATGCTCTTCAAATGGATTGTTCAGCTGTCTCTTGACTCATTAATTTCATTAAGGAATGTTGAGATGCTGAGAGTTTTTTGCCTATTCCTGAACAGGAATACCATGCTATGCTGCTCCAGACAGCTGTAGGTGCTATATAGTATGTGATATACAAAATGTGCTCTTTTATAATGTGGGGAGGCGTGTCTCTGTTGGGCACTAGCTGTAAGTATAACTTTGGCTTCGTGGTTGCCTCAGTTCTCCATCCTCAATTATTTCTACTGTTAATGGGTCTGCTTCCGCTATACCTTTCCCCGCTTCAGATCAACTGTCCAAAGTTTCCGTTGCTCACCACTGGGCTCTGTCATTAAAATCTTCTAGGTAGAACTGAAGTGTGTCAGGGAAAAACAGATAAACGAATATTGTGTGTAAACTTGCAAGAATTAGAGTCTGATGTGCTCTGTTCCTCAGAAAGGAGCAAGTGGAGTCAAGTGCCTGGGTTTTGTGACAGATGTTTTCATTGCACTCTGAGGTTTCTTTTCTTCGTCTATTTCCCACTTATTTCTGGGTTAAAAGCTATTCCAAAAGGGTGTGTTTGCTAGAAGTCTGACCACCAGATAAGTGGGGTGCTGCTGTATATCTAACCAGTCTAGAAGACTGTCAATAGACAGTGAAAGTATTGGGATTCCATCTGCCACAGAGGTAGCTCTGGTTATGTAAATATATCTGATTTTTAGCACTTTTTTGGATTTTCCCATTGCAATTGAAGAAACAAGATTATTTATCTCTACGATATTTAGTAACGAGTACTAAATGAACATTTTTGGGGAATTTTTTCATTGTTGTTGTTTACTCTAGTAACTTCTTAATTTCATGGAATCACAGGATCTCAGAGTTGGAAGGGAACTCAGAGATCATCTTGTACCAACTTGTAACTGAACAGGAATTTCTTCTACAACCTCATTGACAAGTGGTCATCTAGACTCTGCTTGAAGAATTCCAATAATGAGGAATTCACTGCTCACAAAACAGCTCATTCTACTTTTGGACAACTCTGGTTACTCTGGTTAGGAAATTGTTCTTTATAACGAGTTGAACAAGTTTAATCCTTCTTCCATCTGACACATCAGTTTTTGAGACACTTTAATGACAGCTATCCTGACCCCAACAAGTCTTCTCTTCAGCTTAATTATACTCAGTTTCTTCAACTGATTTTCATGTGGCATGATTTCCAGTCCACTCAGCATCAATATAATTGAAAACAAAGCACTGAAAAAAAAAGTTAAGCCTAGGCACCATTGCAAAGAAGAAATGCTTGCTATTGAATAAAAAATTGCACAACATGAACTTTATATTAAAAAAAAAAAACCTTGGCCAGCTTTCTGGTCAACCTGTCCTAAAACATTCAATGTTACCTTCACTGCTTGATCAGATTAATCCCAGCATTCCCTGTTCCCATAATGACATAGCATGTTTTATATGTCATTTTGGTACCTACTTTGCTTCATCTCTGAGACTTTAAAAAATTACAATTTTTCTTAAGAAATTGAAAAAATGAACACTGCCAGTTCAAAACTGTTCTCAACAATATAATCAAGCAAGGTCTGACCACACCTGATGAAAATAGCCATCATCAAAGTGGCAACCTTGATATGTGAGAGTCTGTGATATAACATTATTTTAAAGAACGAGTTTTGGGATTTCCAGTCAAGATTATAAAGCTTCTCATATACCCTACCCAAAAAAGTAAAACAGAAATCCAAACAGGAAGAAAAATGACTTTAAAATAACCTAAGAAAATAAAAATCAACCAAAACTTACAATGAACGAAGTAAACAGAAGTGCCAAAAGAATAAAAATGATATTTGATGAAGAAAGAATGCAAATGGAAAAAGAAACCATCCACACATGGTAGTGAGAGGTAGGTATCAAATGGAGAAATGATGTATTTCAAGAAATTAAGGAAGAATTAACACTGATAAGAATATCACAAAGCCAAATCAAAGAAGAATTGAAGAAAGTAAGATCAGATAAACTTAAGCTAAAATTAAAACCTGCTTTAAAAATAAAAGGTAGAGAATAAGTTTTTTAAATGACAAATATGGAGATTTGTGTTCATTAGTTTTCTCTTAATGGTACAGATTACAAACCTTTTTCTGTTCAGTTCTAATCTATGTTCTCCCATAATTCCTCCACAGAGAATCCATCCAATGTGCTAATGACCTGTATAGGACTTATTCTGTTTCATAGATATCAGCGCAGCATCAAATCTGTCCATCTCTCCATCCCTGATACTTGCTATATGGCTATGCTGCATCATAGCATAGAAACATAATGCAAACTAATTGTATGCACCATCCATCCTTCCATAGTCTTTTGAGTTACATGCAACTTTGATTCCTTTGAGACTGTAGTATTCCAAAAGTCACAACATCATAATATCACTGGGGAATATTTGTGTTTTTAAAAAATGGGGTTTTGTGTTTGGAAGTAGCTTAGCATCATGAAAAATACTTTCTTCTCCCAACAGTCTAGATCCAACTCATTGTCTATCCATAGTGCCTATTTCAGATATACATACTAGTGGGCTAAATTCAATGGACTGGTCATCTAACTGCATGTCATAATTTGGACAAATGTAATTTTTCTTCCAATAGTCTTTATGGATTTTTATGCTTTATTTTAAATGATTGTTGATCTAAGCAAGAAGGTGCTATAATGTTCTTGGGATTGATGAAACCACAAAGATTCTATGACTCTTTACATATTAACATGAAATGAGACATAAAGCAAAAAGAAATATACTAAAGCTGTTCATAATTATATTGAAGGACATCCATAGTCTAAATGGAAAGGGAATTCTTATAGTTTGGAAACATCCTTTAGGTGCTACTATTTATAGATGATATTGTGCCACATGTAATAAACGATCTTGAGAAATTTCTAGAAAACATTCAAGAACAGACTTTACTACAGTGGAAAATAAAATTGTATGCAGTAAAGAGAAACTGAAAACAGATACTGAATTATCCAAATTATTAAGAAAATAATATGAAAATAAACTTGGAGGATATTGCACAGCAATCTTGCGATCAATGATATTCAAGAACTTTTTTTTTAATCTGAACATCATATTTTAGTAAGTTAGAGATCTCATGGACATGAAATAGTGTCTAATTCAACATTCCCAGGGTATAAATAAAAGAGCTGAGGCCCAGAGAGGCTAAGTAGCTTACCCAAGGTCACACAGGTAGTAATTAGCAAAGCAAGTTTTAAAACTCAGTTTCTCTGATTCCAATTGCCAATATTCACACACATATACACACACACGCACACACACATGCATACACACACACCTTACTGTACTATCTGATCAAAGAAAATTTTCCACAACTGTCAAAAATCAGATGGAAGAATACAAATTTCAAGGATCTATAGAACCCCAATTTGGAAGAATACAATATTTAATATACCTAGACACATTATAGCTAAACTCCAATGGTATGGTTTTGGAGGAAGGAAGAGTTGAAGGGGAATTCCAAGCTTCCAGAGAAAGTGCAGAAATCTCTTACCAAAGAACAATAACCAATATCAGAACAGAATTTTCAAGAGTGACAAGAAAGTATTAGAAAATTCAAATAAGATACACAACAAAAATAAAGATGTCTATGAATTATAGAATATTTAGAGAATTATGACCTCAACAAAATTCAAAATGCTTTGTGAAGGCCAGAGATGAGTATATGGGGGGAAAGAGAGAATTTTGAAAGAATAAGGAAGTCTTCAAATAACATACAAGCCTAGAAACTAAAATAATAAATAATTAAAAGAAGTACTGCTTCTCAAATCAAGATCAATCAATTGCTAATCAAATGCAAGAACCCTCAAAACATCATATTGACTGACTTCCTAAATGTTGACCAATTCAGGAAAATAGAAAAAAGGAAATAACTTCAAGGGGAAACAAGGAAGAAGACAGGGTAATACCAAAGCAAGGTATCACTGATAAAATGGAAGTCCAAGTTAAAGAAAAGTATACAATCATTAAGATAGGACAAAAACTTTCATTTTGAGTAGAGTTGTTAAATTTTGAGTTAATAGACAAAATATGAATGAGAACATATATTCTCTTTGAATTAATGAAAAAGATAAAACCTGACAATTACACCATAACACTTAATGTAAATGAACAAAATCCTTCCATAAGAAAAGAGGAAGTCCTTGAATGGTTAAAAAAAAATTCAAATGAAAACACATTTAATCCAGAAATATTTAGGTGATTCAAAATAAAAGAAAAAATGTGGTTCCAAATTTGCCATGTACCACTAGATAATGAAAAACGGGAGGAGACATGGTTGAATTTGGATCAAAAGGCATTAAAGAAGAAGAACAACATTGTATAATGCTAAAAAGTTCCATTTTAAAATGAAAATATTTACATTTTATATATGTATATACCTAATCATTCTGTAGTAAAATTGGAAAAGCAAAATGTTACAGTCTTACAAGAATGAGATTATGTCAGTAATGGTGGGAAATTTTTACTACACCTCCCCATGGGACATTTTAATGCATCATGAACAGGCCTATAAACATTTTGGAATTGTAATATGGAAACGTGTAATGAGTCATAAGCTATTTCAATCTGACTATTCTGTTTCTAGGATTTTATCCTAAAAAAATATCATTAAAAGGGGCAGCGGGGGGGGGGGGGCAGAGAAGGACCAACATGTATAAAAATATTTCTAGCTGCCCCATTGTTAATGACAGTGAATTGGAAACAAGCTATGTGTGTAGTGATTGGAAAAGGACAGAATTTCTTATGGGGTATGGCTATAATGGAATCACAGGTTGCCATTAAAAACTGAATATGAGACGTGGAAAAATACCAACTAGTGGGAGGTGCTCAGCAGAGCCCTTGGACAACTTAATTAAAAAGAAAGATCACAACATCAACAGTAGTGAAACGTCAGATGAACGTGGAAAGGAACACAGAGCACAAGTATTTCTGTTTTCTTGTTTGTTGATTTCTTTGTATCTCTGTTGTTAAAATGCTGTGGGTTTTATGTAAAGTTTTACTTCCTTTGTGTGTTTATTTGATTATTTGTTTGTGTTGATGGTTATTAAGTTTTTAATTAAAAAAAGAACTCACTTTGAAGAGAAAAAAAAGAAACTGTATTTTCAGAAACTGAAAGATTAAAAATATGAGTCACTAACATTGCTGCTTCTGAATGTCATCTTGCTTTCTTTCATTCTGCCCATGTGCTGCCACTGTTGGGGGAAATCGCTTCAAAGGACAGACAGCTGGTCATTTTCAATCTAATTATGAGGAAGGCATAGAGAAAACTGGTTTTAGAATGCTTTGGTGGGGCAGTAAATTCTGACTAACATACAGGAGACTATTAAAACACAGCATCTGGTTGACTTGAGATCTAGTAAAACCAATTTGGTTATGTTAAGTAATTTATTCATAAACCACCTGGTGGCATTGGTCAGTCGCCACTCCCTGAGCCAGAGAATTTGAGCATGCTCAGAGAGCCTTTCCATGAGCAAAAGTTCCCTTCCATCACAGAGGAATGGTTTGGGGTGTTGTGAGACTCAAAGGAGATCATGGACCTCAAATACTTTGCACACCTCAAAGCAATAGTTACGATCATTTGCTTGCAGTCACCATGCCACCAAGATGGGGATAACGTCCTTCCCCAAGCCTCCTACTGCATTCTTGCTGAGTTCAAACATTGTTTATAAAGCAATAATATAGAGTATGCTGGTAAATGTTTAACAATCTGCCTTTTGAGGAAGGGACAAAATGCACACACACATTTTTAAACATTTTCAACTTTAAAGAATTTAATGTCTATTTGATTTTAATAACCAATTTCCACATCAGTTTTCCAAGGTTATATGATTCAGGCTGTCTCGTGCCCTTCTTCCCTACTCTCTCCTGGAGTAATTCAATCTGGGTTATACATGTATTATCATGCAAAACATACGCACACTTTTAAGTTTAATCTGCTTTATTAACACCTTAAATCTAGACAACCAACAAAACAACAAATCAAGTTCTGATTCTTGTAGCAATGGATGATTTCTGAGATGTAAATTCTCACATGGACATTTTAATAATTGGCTCTTCGAAGCCTGTTAGAGCTGGCTCCAGCGCACCCCTGGGTACAGTGATAATTGGTGTCCCCTCTGAGCTTACTCATTCCAATTTCATTTATACATAGATTTTACGAGAATTACCTTGGTCAACCACCACCCTCCTTCCATTTCCCTAATCATCCAAACACCTGTCCAGATCCTGTTTGAACAAATAGTCTCCTTAGAATTTGCTCCCTCCCTATCTTATCTCTAAATCTAAGTACTAAGTAAAAGAAAACAGCAGTCCGTGTTTATGGGGGCCAATATTTTTAATCACATGGTTAAAACTTACGAGCAAAAAGCATGCATTTAGAGCAAAGTCTAAAACTGCCCAAACCCAGAGGAAAACAGGGAGTCTAAAGTGAATCGAGAAGCCATAATTTATCTTGCTTTCCCCCTGGAGAGAGGGAGAAAGGGTCACTGTCTCAACCTGCAGGATCAACACTACAGGTTTCACCCAGGACATAGTTTGTGCTTGATCTGTCCTCAGTATGGCAGCTGGACCTCCATCGTACATAATCCATGGTCCAACACACTTGCCTGGTCCTTGTGAAAGCTCTTCTCACTTCCTCTCCTTCTCCTACTCACAAGCTTTCTTACCTAAGGGGAAGGGGAGGTGGAGCGGAATTTGGGGATCTGAGAACTTCCTTGGTCATCTATGTTTCATGAAGTGCCACCAATTCAGAACATCACAATATGGATTCATTTCAAAGAATTTTGAAGACTAGTCATCTAAACAATGTCCCAGCTAATATTTCTTCCCTGATGCCAACTACTCTTCAGTCAAGGATGCTGTCTGAAGGGAGGATTGAGACCTTCACTCATTGTTTCTATCCCCTTCCCACTGAACCATTTATCAATCTGGTTTAAACTTAATCTTCTTTCATTTCTTCTACCTACCTTTATAGTAGACATGCCATTGGCAGTAACTAAAAAGCAGGGAGCCAAATGCAAGTAAGGAAGACCTCGAATTCTCAAATAGCAAATAAAGTTAACACATAACAAATAAGAGTTAACCACAGCTTTGGCTTTTCTTTTTCATCTTTTAATGGATGGTGATGACGATGACGATGATGATGATGATGATGGTGATGGTGATGGTGATGGTGATGGTGATGATGCTGATGGTGATGCTGATGCTGATGCTGATGCTGATGCTGATGCTGATGATGGTGATGATGATGGTGATGGTGATGATGGTGATGGAGGAGGAGGAGGAGGAGAAAGAAAAGGAGGATGACAATAACATAATACCACTGAAATGCTGCATGCTGGTTCTCATTCCATTCAAGTTGTACCTTTAAGCCAACAGGTAGAAGACATGTAGTTTGATATCAATAATAATGAAGTACTCATGGCATACTCATTTGTTGTTGTTCAGGCATTTCAGCCATATGTGACTCTTTGGGACCCTATCTGAGGTTTTCTTGGCAAAGATACGAGAGTGACTTGCTATTTCCTTCTACTGCTCATTTTGTAGATGAAGAAACTGAGGCAAACAGGGTTAAATGACTTGCCCAGGGTCACACAGTTAGTAAGTGTCTGAAGCTGGATTTGAACTTCAGGTCTTCCTGATTCCAGGCCCTGTACTCTATCCACCTGGCTGCCTCCAACATATTCATCTACATCAGCATAAATTGGTTTAATGCTGGATTTAGAGCCAGGAATGCTGACTCTGATATTTATTCATTGGATCTGTTAAGATTAAAATTTTATGGTGATTGTATCTTAATTTGTAATTATTTAATAACAATTCAATTTAATGATAATTCAGTTTAATGATCAATTTAATAAATACATAATATTAATACTACAAATAATGATAATTAATTGATTAATTAAAGTTTTTGATGAAATGGGTCAGAGAAAGAAAAGGCACCAACCACAGTTCTTCCCTTTGCAAGCCTCCTTCCTACCCCACCAGCTGTGCCAGCTTCTCAGCCAGACCTCAGGCACCCAGAAGCTCTCTACTCACCTGCTGGTGCTTTTAAAAAAAACTTAATTAGTAATAATTTTCATCAATAATGATCCTTAGGGACAGCTAGAGTGGATATAGCACCATTCTTGGAATCAGGAAAACTCTTCTTTGTGAGTTCGAATCTTGCCTCACACTTCTGGCTGTGTGTCTCTGGGCAAGTCACTGAACTCTGCTTGCCTACCAAAATAATCATCATCATCATCCTTTATATTTATACATCACCTTTCAATTGTCTGCTCTCACCGTGTTTCCAACACAAAAGAGAACCTTTCCTTCCCTGGACCTGAAACATATCATTGATGATGTCACTTTTTGAATCTCCAATTTGCCATACTTGACCTCAGTCCCAGGCAGAGGCTGGTCTTCTGGACGCCAGAAGTCACGTAGGACAGGGGTGTCAGGTGGCATCCTTCCAGAGTGTGCAAGTGTCCGTCTAATACCAATAAGCCTCAGACTTGTTCTTAACTCAATCAGAAGGTGGGGTTGAATTGCCACCTCAAAAAAATAGGGGTTCAGAAGAATAAATTCTCACAGACCATGGAAGAAATGGGAAATAAATGGGAAATCATTGAAAGACATTACATTTGTGTAAAATAATTGTGTGCTTTTTCCAAAACTTAAAACAACAACAACAATTTGAAGCCTATCATGTGGTTGATGTCACTGTAGCAGGTAAGCCCATCACTTACTCACCCAGCTAACATCGCTTCCACAGTGACCTAATTAAAGGGAGTAGCCAGTAATTGGGGCGGTGGAGTGGATAATGCCCTGAGCTTGAAGTCAGGAAGATTCATCTTCCTAAGTTCAAATCTGGCCTCTGACACTAGCTCTGTGACCCTGGGCAAGACACTTAAACCTATTTGTCTCAGTTTCCTCATCTGTAAAATGAGTTGAAGAAAGAAATGGCAAATCACTCTACTATCTTTGCCAAGAAAATGCCAAATGTGATCATGAAGCATAACTGAAAATAACAGCAAAACTCCCCAAAATCACAATGAATAACATATTAATTTTTTAAAGCAAAGTTTCTTCATCTCACTTAGATGTACACATATAACACAAAATGCACACAAAGCAAAAATAGTAGTTTTAGGGAGAAAGCACAAAAATTGGAGGAGGAACCAGGTAAGTCCTCACATAGGAGATTGTATGAGCTGAGTCTTTTTCATAAAGCCATCATCAATTTATTGCACTAGAGGTCTTCCATGTTTTTTCACATTATTTAATTTATTGTTTAGAATATTTCCCCATGGATACATAATTTATGTTCTCTCCCTCCATTTTCTCTCCCCCCACCTCCCAAAGCTGACAAGCTGTTCCACTGGGTTATACATGTCTTATTACTCAAAACCTATTTCCATATTATTCATACTTGTAATAGAGTAATCTCTATTTTTCAATATTTCAATATTTACAAAAAGATCCTACTTGTAATCATTCTCATTTATGTCACATCACAGACTCACCTTCTCTTCAGGGCACAGAGATATGTAACTTTCTTGCATTTTCTAGTTTGTCATCTGTTCTTATATGGGAAGCTTTGGGCTAGTATCGGGGTCTCAGTTTACTCATCTGTAAAATGAGAGGGTTGGACTCTTACGTTTCTAAGAAGACCTCTAAAGTTTCCTTCCAATTCAAATCTTATGATCCTAAGATTCATTTACAGAATTAATGTTTATATTGACATGTTTGAGGGAACACCAACATATTCACTCCTTGGTTGCTGAAAGAGAGAACACACATTACATTGAGAATAACAACAACAGTTAATTTAATCTTAATAGTCTAAAAACGAAGACTCACAGTACCCTTGCCTTCTCTCCCATGACCCTGTTACCATTACTATAAATACAGGTGTGCGTATAAATAGCAGCTTAGTTTGGGAAGGACAATGGGAAGAGCAACCACTTTATATTATAAAGCACTTTATTATATTATAAATTATATTATTATATCAAGAAAATCCATTATCTGGCAATCTCAGACAATATACAACAGAGATCTATAGCTGAAGTCTTTCTTGTTAGGTCCAACCTGCCAGAGTGGGATCCAGTGATATATTCTAAGAACCCGGAGTCCAGACCTTTACACGGGAACAAAACATCAAAGTCAGACTTTACTGGGGCTTCAGAAAGCCTTCAAGTATGGTCCTAGGGAGAGACAATGTCTTCAGTCTGAGGATCAACCAAACTCAATGTAGAGCGCTAAGATCATCAGCAGAAGGTTGGATATTTCCATGAATGTGGGGACTACAATGAACCATAGATACACCCAACTCACACACACACACACAGAGGTAATGAAGAACTCCTATTATTTTCCAAATTATATCATTCAACAGAACGGGCAATCTGTCATATTAGTTTATCCTGCTTTGTGCTTCGGACAAATGCTGGAAATGGATAATGAGCTCACTTGGCCGAGATCAGGCTAAATTTGCAGTTAGGAAATGATGTGATTTTTCTAGTAATTCTAAACTGTAATCAAAAGCAAAAAATAATTTCTTTAACACTTTTTCTCTGAGTGTCCATTAGCTTAGAATTGTGGAATGCAATGCTTTCGGAAGAATTAGTGACAAATAACTCAAAGAATGATAGACAGATGGAGAGCCCATGTAGGTAGCATAGTCAGGCATGTTATCAGTGATGATGCCTGGGCAAATAGTAAAGTCATGTAGCTTTAGTATGTCAAGGAATCTCAGAGATCACCTAATCCAACTCATACCTAAATACGCGTTCTCTCTACAACGTCTAGCCCCTACTTGAACAGGAAGCCCCATAAAATAGCCCATTTTCATTTTTGTATAGCACCTATTGTTAGGGTTTTTTCTTACATCAATCAATCCATAAGGATTCAGTAAATTGCTTATTATAGGCTGGGAACTATGCTTGGCATTGGGAAAACCGAGATTAAAATTAAACAATCACTCTCTAAAAGGAGCTTACCTAAATTGACCAAATAAATTAATTTAAATTAAAAATAAACAAATAATAAACGGAGCTTACATGTCGAGGGAGACAACAGGTGCATACATAAATGGAACATTTGTTTCAAAAGTCTATACTACCAAAACTGTGGTTACTATTACTGTAGCTTTAAGAGCCAAATGGAATGTTGTAGAAATGCCAGTTTTAATTGTAAATCTTTACTCCTAGCTGGAAAGAAACTGGCAAAGACAAAGAAAAGGATAGTGAGGTCCTTTTTTCTTTATAGAAATGTTTTAACCTTTATCTTGCAAAGAAGATGAAGAAAATTCTTGAGAGGAGATTTTGCTTCATGCCTTGAGTGAACTAAATTGTAAAAAATTGTGTTCTCAGGAGTAGAGTCATTGCTATTACTGAAGGTTGGTGATAATTCAGGGCTGTTATCATTCCCATGGCTGAATTATGTCTCTTATTATTTATTTCACTGTTAATAGATTATATATTCAAATATTTATTTTATCCTAATAGATTAAGGGAGTCAATGTAGAAATATGAATAACTACTACTAGGAAAAATTTTTCTCTATTTTATTAAAACATATCATATCGTTCATGAACTTTTGGAGGGCTTTGAGTTCTGTTATGGACTTATGAGGTGCCTACAGGACATCCAGTTCAAAATGGTTTTGATTTGGGACTGGAACTCAGAAGACAGATTAAGCCTATATATTCAGCCCCACATGTCATCACCATAGAGAGCCTGAGGGTGCAAAATGGAATTTTCCAGCAAAAAAAAAAATACTGAAAAGAGAACAGAGTTATAAAAACCCAGAGATGATTAGTTGATTGACAGAGATGTTGAACTTTTAATAATAAAGGAGGAAGATTTGGGTTTAAGTCCTGCCTCTGACATACTGGCGGTGTGACCTGGGAACATCACTTGGCCAAGTTAACTCTCTAAGACTGATTTGGAGAACATTTGCTGATCTGTATAGGTAGAAGAAGTTTCCTTGCCTAGGAGTTCTTTATACCAGTGAAATTGGAGTTCCAATCTCCATCACTAAAGAGAAAATTTCCAAACATATCTCCGGATTACCCAATAACTCTGGGTGATAGTAAATGTGAGAACAAGTCAAGTAGCAAGCTATGAGATGAGCAACAAGGTAAGTGACCCATGCAATCCTGTTATATATATGTCATCCCCATAAGCCTTGGCTCATTAGCACTTAAAAAATAAATACAAGATAAATAGAAAGTAAGTTTGCAGGAGAGACACAACTAAGTATGGAGATCCAGAGAGATTTCATGAAGGAGGTAACCCTTGAGCCAAATTTTGAAGGAATGTAGGGATTCTAAGAAGGAGAGGTGACTAGGAAGTACATTACAGGCATGGTACCCAGCCTGGGGAAACATACTAAGGGATACAAGAGATGTGATGTCTAGCAGCATGTGAAAATGACGAGAAGGAGTGCCCTAGAGTATACGATGGGGAATGATGCCTAAGATTGGAAAGGTGTGTTGAAATCAAATAGTGAAGGCCTTTAAGTGACAAATAGAAGAGTTTATATTTTATTATTGAGGCAGTGGGAAACCACTGGAGCAAAGGAATAGTGTAGTCAGACTCATGCTTTAGGAATACCACTGGAAGTGGTATAAAGGATGGATAAGAAGGAAAGGAGATTGAAGGAGAGAGAAATCCATTAGGCGGTTATTGTTCAGGTGAGAGCTATTGAGATCCTGGATGAGGCTATGTGACTAAAGAGAAGAGGGTGGATGCAGAGATGTGGTAGAGGTAGAAGCAACAAGGCTTGATAACTGATTGACTATGTGAGATGAAGGAGAATGAATAGTGAAGGATAACTCTGCAATTTAGGCTTGGATGACTAGAAAGTTGATCATGTCCTAGATAGAAATATGAAAATTCTAAGGAGAGATAGGTTTTATAAGAAAGAGATTGAGGCAGTGGAGCACCAGCACCGAAAGCAGCCAGAAGTCTTCTCAGACCCGGCAGGGAGAAACCACCCAGAAGAGCAGGAAGCACTTTTGGGAGCATGGACAACAAGAGACAAAGAGTCAGAGTGTAGGGTGGCTGGGCTGGTCCTGCCAAGAGTCAGGCTCCTGGGCAGCCAGGTTCAGGGCCAAAGGCCATCCCCACCAAAGCCTTGGACAGCTCTGGATTAAAAAGGAGTTGTCTCTGCTGGAAAAACAGTTTGTATATGAAGAACCAAAAGAAGAGGTTGTAAGTCGGATCCCAGAGCCACAAATGATGGACAAAGAAGGTGTCTATGAAATCAGCTTATCTCCCCCAGGCATCTCTCTGATAGGCTTGCTTCCCAATTTCATTGAATCAGAAGAAGCAGACTGGATATTTGAACAGCTGTGCCAAGATATTCTTTGGAAGCAGAGGACTGGTATCCGTGAGGATGTAAGTTATCTGCAGCCAAGACTGACCATGTGCTATGGAGAACTCGCTTACACTTATTCCAGAATTACAATGGAGCCCAATCCTCAATGGCATCGGGTGCACCCTGAGACAGTCAGCGTTCCAAGGTAGATGTTGGTGCCGACATTCAGGTCTCTGGGATCCACCGCAGATGAGAGGCTGATTGATGCCTTGGTAGAGAGTCCTGTCAAATGGTATCATGTTTGGGATATGTTTATTGTGGTCACAGAATTGTGGATTTTCTTTCTGCAAAGTAAAGTCTGTGATTGTTCCTCACAAAAAAAAAGAAAGAAAGAAAGAGATTGAGTTATGGACATATGAGAGGCTTATGGGACATCCAGTCCAAAATGGTTTTGATTTGGGACTGGAACTCAAAAGGGAGACTAAGCCTATATATACTTAGCCCTACAGATCATCACCATAGAGAGCCTGAGGGTACAAAATGGGATTTTATCCAGAAAAAAAAAGACTGAAAGGGGGTGTTCAGAACCTAAAGAGAACAATGTTATAAAAACCCAGAGATGAAAGATTATCCAGGAGGTGGTCAATAGTATCAATGTTGTAGAAGTTAAAAAAAAAATCCTGGTGGTTAAGAAAAAGCCACTGGATTTGGCAATTA